>NC_036639.1:5255607-5460124 GCF_002806865.2 Cucurbita pepo subsp. pepo | reverse complement strand
GGGAACATAACGAGAATAGAACAAAAATAAAGAACAAGACTAAAGACAAGAACAGAATTAAGAACTAAGGATGAGGACTAGAACATGGATCAAGATCCAAAGTTCTCGTAACCATGAACTTAGAAACTCAGGACCATGGTCCTTAAGCAAGAACTCAAAACTTAAGAAGAAAAGCTAAGGGTCTAGGTTCTCAGGTCAAGAAAGAGTTTGGTACCCTAACTATAACACCAACAAGAACTGACACAGACGTGCCTATTCGTGCTTGCCACATATTATGCGCAGAGAACATGTACTCCCTCCAAATTCGTGTGGATAGTCGCATGTATACTTGCACATAGGAGATGCTCCAGTCGTGTGTGATGTTTTTGTCCTGTTCAAACTCTTTTCATCTATTTTTCGTGCCGATTTCAAAGGATCTTCCAGAAATTTCAAAGAAGTTTTGAGCTCCTAATACATAAAAAAGTTAGCTCCGAAACACTCACATCATCTAAGTAGTCATTCTGACTTTTCTCAATATATACTTGTAGTGATCGCTAGGACATGCTAGCATATCTTATGTAACGACCCGAAATTTTTTACTTAATTTAAGTTCGCTACTGTATACGTACCATAAACATTAAATGTGGAAGACTTCATCAAAATTCCATAAAACATAACCTTTATCTTAAAACACAGCCATGGACTTATGTGTTTCGAAAACATGTTTAAAAGGACACAACAAAAGACTAAACAAAATGAATAAGAGTTTAAGTTAAAAACATCCTAGTCTAGCCTAAGTCTAAGAAAACAAATACTACTACCCTATGCATGTGCCATGATCTCGAGTTGCGATGCCGTCGTCAGCCGTACAGGAATGCCTTGCCTTAACCTGAAAAATGTAGTAGCACATGGCTTGAGTATTTAAAGAAATACTCAGTAAGTGACCCCCTATCGGGGTTATGCAACAATCACATGCAATGAAATGATGGGACCTATCGTTTCGTTTCGTTTCGTTTCGTTTCGTTTCATTCCGTTTCATTTCGTTTTCCCTACGGTGCAGTCCTAACGGGTAATCGTGGACGTGTACCATATACTCTACACACAGTCCATACATGCGAGTATGGGCTCACCAGCTAGTTCGCACACCGCTGGGCCACTTTCCTTATCCGGTGGGCATACTCTGGGAGCCTCTTATGCCGAGACCCGTTAAAACTAGAACCGTCACGGCAGCGCTATGCAAAGCATAATGATCGTTGTCCTGCCATTGGATGTACGCGTCCGTACCCTCGTGATGGGATAGGGGTATCCCCCTAGATGCATGAACACACATAATTCATGAGGTCCCCCCTACTTCTACATTTATCATTAATGATCATAACCCCCCTGTCACGTTCCATGCTTCATGTCATTCTCATTTTCAATTCACATTTCATACATATTCCTATCGGGGTTATGATTCCAGACAGTTTACCGTGTTTCATATCATACAATTCATGCTGTTCACACTCACATATTCCATACAATCATGCCATAATCATTCAGAGACCACATATCATCACATGCATAACATATCACATCAAACTAAGCAGCATACACAGCATACATTCACGTTCACATTAGTTCGTACTTAAGCACATTAAACTAGCATACAATTTAATGACACGTGCAAATCCACGGGCACGTGCCAACATACAGCAAATAACGTGTTAGGTTATGGAGCCTGCTCCTTATTTATAGCTTGGTCAACGGTTATATCCGGTAAAGCTATATTTGGTAAAGCTATATATAGTAAAGTTATATATGGTAAAGCTATATATGGTAAATAGCTATATATAGTAGATGGCTAAATCTGGTAAAGCTATATATCGTAAACTAAACCATATATATATCTCGTTCGGTAGAGCTTTGAAGATGTACTTTCTATTCTCTATACTCTCTCTTGTTGTACCTGAAGTCATCAATTTAAAAAAAAATCCTTTTATCCAGAGTTCTCCNCTGAAGTCATCAATTTAAAAAAAAATCCTTTTATCCAGAGTTCTCCTTGCAATTTCACTCTCCCATTCTTTGTGTTCATCTAGATCGAGCGTGTGCGTTGTTGTGCGATCCTAACAACTGGTATCAGAGCTAGGCGAAATTCACCACGATCTGTGAAGATGGAAAGTTCAAAGATTGGAATTGAGAAGTTCGATGGATCCGATTTCGGTTTCTGGAAGATGCAGATTGAAGATTATCTGTACCAGAAAGATCTTCACGAACCTCTGTTGGGGGTGAAGCCGGATACCATGACCACGGAACAGTGGAAGCTCAAGGATCGACAAGCCTTAGGGATGATCCGGTTGACGCTATCCAGAAACGTGGCGTTTAACATCATCAAGGAGAAGACAACGTCAGATCTGATGAAGGCGCTGTCAAATATGTATGAAAAACCGTCGGCTATGAACAAGGTGTATTTGATGCGTAGATTGTTCAATCTACAGATGTCTGAAGGTGGACGTGTTGCGGATCATATAAATGAATTCAATATGATCATAAGTCAACTGGGTTCGGTGGAAATTAATTTCGAAGATGAAATTAAAGCGTTGATTTTGATGTCATCCTTACCCGAGTCATGGGATACTGTTGTTGCCGCAATCAGCAGTTCCCGAGGATCTGATAAACTGAAGTTTGATGAAATTCGAGATGTAGTTCTCAGCGAAAGTATTCGCAAACGGGAAACTGGAGATTCATCAGGCAATGCTCTCAGTGTTGATCGAAGGGGAAGAAGCAAATCAAAGAGCTCAAACAAACATGGGCGTTCAAAATCAAAGAACCGGGGAAAATCTCCAAACAAACCCAACGTAACGTGTTGGAGCTGTGGGGGAAAAGGACACTTTCGGACAGATTGTACAAAGCTAAAGAAGAAGCAGAATCATAAATCTGAAGATGATGATGATTCTATATACACAACAGAAGATGCTGAGGACGTTTTAATCCTTAGTGTGGATAGCCCAGCTGAATCCTGGATTTTGGATTCAGGTGCATCGTTCCATTCGTCTCCAAGTAAGGAATTGTTTCGAAATTTCAAATCAGGAAATTTCGGGAAGGTGTATCTTGCCGACAATAAAACCTTGGAGATTGAAGGAAAGGGAGATGTCTCCATACAAACTCCAGCAGGAAATCAATGGACATTACAAGATGTCAGATACATTCCTGGTCTCAAGAAGAACCTGATCTCTATTGGTCAGTTGGATAGCACAGGCTATGCAGCAGAGTTTGGAAAGAGTTCCTGGAAGATTGTGAAGGGCGCCATGGTTGTTGCGCGTGGCACAAAATCTGGAACCTTATACACTACTGCAGAGTGTATAAACATGACTGCTGCTGCTGAGAGTGCTTCCAATTCAAGTCTATGGCACAATAGACTTGGACATATGAGCGTCAAAGGAATGAAGATGCTCACTGCGAAAGGAGCTTTAGAAGGCTTAAAATCTGTTGATATGGGTCTTTGTGAGAGCTGCGTTATGGGCAAACAGAAACGAGTTAGTTTCACAAAGGCTGCCAGAGAACCGAAGAAAGTGCGGTTGGAAATGGTCCATACAGACGTCTGGGGACCATCTCCAGTTTCATCACTTGGTGGATCAAGGTACTACGTCACCTTCATCGATGACTTCAGCAGGAAGGTATGGGTTTACTTTCTGAAACATAAGTCAGATGTGTTTACCACCTTCAAGAAGTGGAAAGCTGAAGTTGAAAATCAGACCGGCTTGAAGATCAAATGCCTGAGGTCTGACAATGGAGGAGAGTACAACAAATCAGAGTTTATAACATTTTGTGCAGCTGAGGGAATTAGATTAATAAGAACAATTCCCGGTAAGGCAAGACAAAATGGTATTGCAGAAAGGATGAACAGAACCTTGAATGAGCGAGCAAGAAGCATGAGGATTCATTCTGGATTGCCAAAGGCATTCTGGGCTGATGCTGTGAACACAGCAGCATATTTGATTAATAGAGGGCCGTCAGTACCCTTGAAGTTCAAATTGCCCGAAGAAGTATGGACAGGAAAAGAACTCAAGTACTCTCACTTGAGAACCTTTGGCTGTACTGCATATGTTCATGTTGATCCAGAGAAGAGAGATAAGCTTGATGCTAAGGCTGTGAAATGCTACTTCATAGGCTATGGCTCTGACATGTTCGGGTATAGGTTTTGGGATGAGAAAAATATGAAGATCCTAAGACACTGTGATGTGACCTTTGATGAAAATGTCATGTACAAGGACAGAGAGAAGATAAACTCTGAGACTACGAAGCAAGTGGGAGTTGAATTTGAGTGGCAAGAAAATTCACACAGTGATGGTACAACAGAAGCTCAAGAAACTCCTGATCCTATTGCTGAAGAACCAGACGTGGCTGATCCTATTGCTGAAGAACCAGACGTGGAGCAAGTTGCACCTGAACAGGTGTTGAGAAGATCATCCAGAACTACCAGAGCACCAGACAGATATTCAACCTCATTACACTATCTGTTGCTGACTGACGAAGGAGAACCAGAGTCCTTTGATGAGGCCCTACAAGTGGAAGATTCAACTAAGTGGGAGCAAGCCATGGATGATGAGATGAGCTCACTTGAAAGGAATAATACGTGGGTGCTGACTGAGTTGCCTACAGGAAAGAGAGCTCTGTTGAACAAATGGGTGTTCAAAATCAAGGTTGAACCAGATGGCAGAAGGAGGTTTAAGGCTCGGTTAGTAGTTAAAGGATATTCACAAAGAAAAGGCATTGATTATGCTGAGATCTTTTCTCCAGTTGTGAAATTAACTACTATCCGAATTCTACTGAGTATTGTTGCATCGGAGAATTTGCACCTTGAGCAAATGGATGTAAAAACGGCATTTTTACATGGAGATCTAGACGAGGAGATCTATATGCAACAACCCGAAGGATTTGCAGCTCCAAGCAAGGAGCACATGGTGTGTAAGCTCAATAAGAGCTTGTATGGACTGAAACAAGCACCGAGACAATGGTACAAGAAGTTTGACTCCTTCATGAGCAAGAGTGGTTTCCACAGAAGTGAAAAGGATCAGTGTTGCTACCTCAAGAAATACACTGATTCTTATGTGTTTCTACTCCTGTATGTGGATGATATACTAATTGCTGGATCAAGTATGAGGGAGATAAACCACCTGAAGGCAAGCTTGTCTTCAGTATTTGAGATGAAAGATTTAGGTGCAGCGAAGCAGATCCTTGGGATGAGGATTTCTCGAGATAGATCTGCTGGCACATTAAATCTATCCCAAGAGCAGTACATTGAGAAGGTGTTGTCCAAATTCAAGATGAATAACGCTAAACCCAGGACTACCCCCTTGGCAAATCATATTAAATTGTCAAAGGGGCAATCTCCCAAGACAGTTGAGGAACGTGAGCACATGGCATCAGTTCCGTACGCTTCTGCAGTTGGGAGTTTGATGTATGCTATGGTCTGCACTAGACCTGACATAACACATGCAGTGGGAGTTGTTAGCAAGTACATGGCAAATCCAGGGAAGGAACATTGGGAAGCTGTGAAGTGGCTTCTAAGATATCTGAGAGGTACATCCAATACTACACTTTGTTATGGCAATGGCAAAGTAGTTCTGCAAGGTTTTGTGGATGCTGATCTGAGTGGAGATGTAGACTCCAGCAAGAGCACATCTGGGTATATCTACACTATAGATGGAACAGCAGTGAGTTGGATGTCTAAGCTTCAGAAATGCGTTGCTCTTTCATCTACTGAAGCTGAGTACGTGGCCATAGCTGAAGCTGGAAAGGAGATGATATGGATGACAGACTATCTAGAAGAATTAGGCCGGAAGCAGTGCAAGAAGATCCTTTATACAGATAGTCAGAGTGCCATACAGTTGGTGAAAAACCCAGTCTATCATTCAAGAACAAAACACATTAGAAGACGGTACCATTTCACTCGCAGGTTAGTGGAAGAAGGCGATATGTGTTTGGAGAAGATAGAGGGTGCAAAGAATCCAGCAGACATGTTGACAAAATGTGTTGATGTTGGAAAATTAAAGCTATGCAAAGCCCTAATTGGTATGGTGTAGGATCAGTCTCCAAGTGGGAGAATTGTTGAGTTATGGAGTCTGCTCCCTGTATTTATAGCTTGGTCAATGGCTATATCCGGTAAAGCTATATATGGTACATAGCTATATATAGTAGATGGTTAAATCTGGTAAAGCTATATTTAGTAGACTGAACCATATATATATCCCGTCCAGTAAAGCTCTTAAATGTACTTTTCTATTCTCTGTACTCTCTTGTTGTACATGCCTGAAGTCATCAATAAAAAATCCTTTTAGCCAGAGTTCTCCTTGCAACTTCTCTCTATCCTTCTCTTTGTGTTCATCTAGATCGAGCGTGTGCGTTGTTGTGCGATCCTAACAACTGGTATCAGAGCAAGGCAAAATTCACCACGATCTGTGAAGATGGAAAGTTCAAAGATTGGAATTGAGAAGTTCGATGGATCCGATTTCGGTTTCTGGAAGATGCAGATTGAAGATTATCTGTACCAGAAAGATCTTCACGAACCTCTGTTGGGGGTGAAGCCGGATACCATGACCACGGAACAGTGGAAGCTCAAGGATCGACAAGCCTTAGGGATGATCCGGTTGACGCTATCCAGAAACGTGGCGTTTAACATCATCAAGGAGAAGACAACGTCAGATCTGATGAAGGCGCTGTCAAATATGTATGAAAAACCGTCGGCTATGAACAAGGTGTATTTGATGCGTAGATTGTTCAATCTACAGATGTCTGAAGGTGGACGTGTTGCGGATCATATAAATGAATTCAATATGATCATAAGTCAACTGGGTTCGGTGGAAATTAATTTCGAAGATGAAATTAAAGCGTTGATTTTGATGTCATCCTTACCCGAGTCATGGGATACTGTTGTTGCCGCAATCAGCAGTTCCCGAGGATCTGATAAACTGAAGTTTGATGAAATTCGAGATGTAGTTCTCAGCGAAAGTATTCGCAAACGGGAAACTGGAGATTCATCAGGCAATGCTCTCAGTGTTGATCGAAGGGGAAGAAGCAAATCAAAGAGCTCAAACAAACATGGGCGTTCAAAATCAAAGAACCGGGGAAAATCTCCAAACAAACCCAACGTAACGTGTTGGAGCTGTGGGGGAAAAGGACACTTTCGGACAGATTGTACAAAGCTAAAGAAGAAGCAGAATCATAAATCTGAAGATGATGATGATTCTATATACACAACAGAAGATGCTGAGGACGTTTTAATCCTTAGTGTGGATAGCCCAGCTGAATCCTGGATTTTGGATTCAGGTGCATCGTTCCATTCGTCTCCAAGTAAGGAATTGTTTCGAAATTTCAAATCAGGAAATTTCGGGAAGGTGTATCTTGCCGACAATAAAACCTTGGAGATTGAAGGAAAGGGAGATGTCTCCATACAAACTCCAGCAGGAAATCAATGGACATTACAAGATGTCAGATACATTCCTGGTCTCAAGAAGAACCTGATCTCTATTGGTCAGTTGGATAGCACAGGCTATGCAGCAGAGTTTGGAAAGAGTTCCTGGAAGATTGTGAAGGGCGCCATGGTTGTTGCGCGTGGCACAAAATCTGGAACCTTATACACTACTGCAGAGTGTATAAACATGACTGCTGCTGCTGAGAGTGCTTCCAATTCAAGTCTATGGCACAATAGACTTGGACATATGAGCGTCAAAGGAATGAAGATGCTCACTGCGAAAGGAGCTTTAGAAGGCTTAAAATCTGTTGATATGGGTCTTTGTGAGAGCTGCGTTATGGGCAAACAGAAACGAGTTAGTTTCACAAAGGCTGCCAGAGAACCGAAGAAAGTGCGGTTGGAAATGGTCCATACAGACGTCTGGGGACCATCTCCAGTTTCATCACTTGGTGGATCAAGGTACTACGTCACCTTCATCGATGACTTCAGCAGGAAGGTATGGGTTTACTTTCTGAAACATAAGTCAGATGTGTTTACCACCTTCAAGAAGTGGAAAGCTGAAGTTGAAAATCAGACCGGCTTGAAGATCAAATGCCTGAGGTCTGACAATGGAGGAGAGTACAACAAATCAGAGTTTATAACATTTTGTGCAGCTGAGGGAATTAGATTAATAAGAACAATTCCCGGTAAGGCAAGACAAAATGGTATTGCAGAAAGGATGAACAGAACCTTGAATGAGCGAGCAAGAAGCATGAGGATTCATTCTGGATTGCCAAAGGCATTCTGGGCTGATGCTGTGAACACAGCAGCATATTTGATTAATAGAGGGCCGTCAGTACCCTTGAAGTTCAAATTGCCCGAAGAAGTATGGACAGGAAAAGAACTCAAGTACTCTCACTTGAGAACCTTTGGCTGTACTGCGTATGTTCATGTTGATCCAGAGAAGAGAGATAAGCTTGATGCTAAGGCTGTGAAATGCTACTTCATAGGCTATGGCTCTGACATGTTCGGGTATAGGTTTTGGGATGAGAAAAATATGAAGATCCTAAGACACTGTGATGTGACCTTTGATGAAAATGTCATGTACAAGGACAGAGAGAAGATAAACTCTGAGACTACGAAGCAAGTGGGAGTTGAATTTGAGTGGCAAGAAAATTCACACAGTGATGGTACAACAGAAGCTCAAGAAACTCCTGATCCTATTGCTGAAGAACCAGACGTGGAGCAAGTTGCACCTGAGCAGGTGTTGAGGAGATCATCCAGAACTATCAAAGCACCATAGAGATATTCAACCTCATTACATTATCTGTTGCTGACTGACGAAGGAGAACCAGAGTCCTTTGATGAGGCTCTACAAGTGGAAGGTTCAACCAAGTGGGAGCAAGCCATGGATGATGAGATGAGCTCACTTGAAAGGAATAATACGTGGGTGCTGACTAAGTTGCCTACAGGAAAAAGAGCTTTGTTGAACAAATGGGTGTTCAAAATCAAGGTTGAACCAGATGGCAGAAGGAGGTTTAAGGCTCGGTTAGTAGTTAAAGGATATTCACAAAGAAAAGGCATTGATTATGCTGAGATCTTTTCTCCAGTTGTGAAATTAACTACTATCCGAATTCTACTGAGTATTGTTGCATCGGAGAATTTGCACCTTGAGCAAATGGATGTAAAAACGGCATTTTTACATGGAGATCTAGATGAGGAGATCTATATGCAACAACCCGAAGGATTTGCAGCTCCAAGCAAGGAGCACATGGTGTGTAAGCTCAATAAGAGCTTGTATGGACTGAAACAAGCACCGAGACAATGGTACAAGAAGTTTGACTCCTTCATGAGCAAGAGTGGTTTCCACAGAAGTGAAAAGGATCAGTGTTACTACCTCAAAGAATACACTAATTCTTATGTGTTTCTACTCATGTATGTGGATGATATACTAATTGCTGGATCAAGTATGAGGGAGATAAACCACCTGAAGGCAAGCTTGTCTTCAGTATTTGAGATGAAAGATTTAGGTGCAGCGAAGCAGATCCTTGGGATGAGGATTTCTCGAGATAGATCTGCTGGCACATTAAATCTATCCCAAGAGCAGTACATTGAGAAGGTGTTGTCCAAATTCAAGATGAATAACGCTAAACCCAGGACTACCCCCTTGGCAAATCATATTAAACTGTCATAGGGGCAATCTCCCAAGACGGTTGAGGAATGTGAGCACATGGCATCAGTTCCGTACGCTTCTGCAGTTGGGAGTTTGATGTATGCTATGGTCTGCACTAGACCTGACATAACACATGCAGTGGGAGTTGTTAGCAAGTACATGGCAAATCCAGGGAAGGAACATTGGGAAGCTGTGAAGTGGCTTCTAAGATATCTGAGAGGTACATCCAATACTACACTTTGTTATGGCAATGGCAAAGTAGTTCTGCAAGGTTTTGTGGATGCTGATCTGAGTGGAGATGTAGACTCCAGCAAGAGCACATCTGGATATTTCTACACTATAGATGGAACAGCAGTGAGTTGGATGTCTAAGCTTCAGAAATGCGTTGCTCTTTCATCTACTGAAGCTGAGTACGTGGCCATAGCTGAAGCTGGAAAGGAGATGATATGGATGACAGACTATCTAGAAGAATTAGGCCGGAAGCAGTGCAAGAAGATCCTTTATACAGATAGTCAGAGTGCCATACAGTTGGTGAAAAACCCAGTCTATCATTCAAGAACAAAACACATTAGAAGACGGTACCATTTCACTCGCAGGTTAGTGGAAGAAGGCGATATGTGTTTGGAGAAGATAAAGGGCGCAAAGAATCTAGTAGACATGTTGACAAAATGGGTTGATGTTGGAAAATTAAGGTTATGCAAAGCCTTAATTGGTAGGGTGCAAACGTTTGAGAATGAAATTCTTGGTTGACTGGATCAGTCTCCAAGTGGGAGAATTGTTGAGTTATGGAGTCTGCTCCCTGTATTTATAGCTTGGTCAATGGCTATATCCGGTAAAGCTATATATGGTACATAGCTATATATAGTAGATGGTNATGGTAAAGCTATATCCGTTAAAGCTAAATCTGGTAAAGCTATATATAGTAAACTAAACCATATATATATCTGGTCCGGTAGAGCTTTGAAGATGTACTTTCTATTCTCTGTACTCTCTCTTGTTGTACATACCTGAAGTCATCTTGTTGTACATACCTGAAGTCATTAATAAAAAAAAAAATTCTTTTAGCCAGCGTTCTCCTTGCAATTTTCACTATCCCATTCTTTGTGTTCATCTAGATCGAGCATGTGCGTTGTTGTGCGATCCTAACATAATGCGTAACCTACGACAGGTGAGCCACTTACCTGACTAGCTTAAGTCGTTGTCACGAATATATCTTTAATGAAAGTTTGATTCCATCCTTTGAAATCTGGGTCAACCTATATAAGCCCATGACATTAGTTTCGGGTTTGAACTCTACAACATTATTTCTCTAATTTACATTGGGCCATCGTTAAAAGTATGTTATATATCTATAATTATATTTTTATTAACAATCTTATTTTTCATAGTTACTACTCTATAAGAGAGTAGATACAGCTATTTCGATTCTAGGTTTTGTTGGATGATGGAAGTCCCACATCGACTAATTTAGGGAATGATCATGGGTTTATAAGTGAGGAATACTAACTCCATTGGTATGAGGCCTTTTGGGGAAGCCCAAAGCAAAGCCATGAGAGCTTATGCTCAAAGTGGACAATATCATACCATTGTGGAGAGTCGTGTTCGTCTAACATGGTATCAGAGCCATGCCCTAAACTTAGTCGTGCCAATAGATTGGTAAATCCTCAAATATCGAACAAAGAACTCCTAAAGTAAAGGAGCTAAGCCCCTCCTCGAAGGCAGTCAAAAATGACTAACTCCAAAGGAGTCGAGCCTCGATTAAGGGGAGGCGCACTTTGTTCGAGGGGAGGTGTTGGATGATGGAAGTCCCACATCGACTAATAGCAATGCCCTAAACTTAGTCGTGCCAATAGATTGGTAAATCCTCAAATATCGAACAAATAACTCCTAAAGTAAAGGAGCCATGATGGAAGTAACAAATAACTCCTAAAGTAAAGGAGTCGTTCGAGGGGAGGTGTTGGATGATGGAAGTCCCAGATCAACTAATTTAGGGAATGATCATGGGTTTATAAGTGAGTAATACCAACTCCATAGATATTAATCATTTTGATCTCTAGCTTTCATCATAGATGTTTAGTTCACTTATAGCAAACTTTGAGACAGTATATAAAAAGGTATTAACGGCCCTTCAACACTTATATCTATCTCCATGACTTGAGACATTCTAACTTTACTTTTGATATTTGTACTACTTTTTTTTATTTTATTATTAGTAGTATGATTGGGTGTCCTTTGCTTTTCTTCGTCGCGAGATAGCTTTCATCTACGCTTTCCGTTATGATGTTCGATGATTTGAGCAGACTGTGAGTCTTACCTGATTGGGGGGCTCTCATNATCTTCACGTAAATGTCCGGTGAATCTCAACTGGTTATAGGTCATTCTCATTTTTTTTCCTCAATTAAATTGCTTTAATATTGTTTTCCTTTTTCTTTTTGCTTACTTTCTGTCATAAGGATGGGTTGAGGAGAGATAATTGTGGGTGGGAAGGGATGAGATGTTACTGGAGAGAAGTGTGGAAAGTTTTTTTTTTTTTTTTTTTTTTTTTTTTTTTTTTTTTTTTTTTTTTTTTTTTNGTTTATTTCTTTATTTATTTTTGTGCTATTACATCCTACCTTAGGTGGTTAGAATATGCATGAACATTTAGATTATAATTTTCATCTTTTAGGTGCCGAATATCTCTCTAATAAAGCATGCATAATGAAGCAAGTTAAGTTAAGGCGCTAAAGCAAGAGTGCTTTTCACGTTAACCTAAGTTAGTACATTTCCAGTAGACTGAGTACCCTAGGGGATCGTAAGCGGAGATCAAAGGTCTAAATTTGATTGCACCCAAAGATTATATTAGCCCCGAGAACCTACCCCCGAGTGTTCTAGAAGAGTGAGATGAGATCTAAACTATCTAGAAGCCCTAAGAATCTAGTAAACCTCCATAGCACCCAAGAAAATCTTAAAAAAGCTTACAAGATCGCTAGAGTATAGACTACGTAAGTAGTTAACTTGAGGAGCTAACATTGTGAGTAGAAACAAATCAAGAGCTCGTAAACCAACCTTGAGAGGGGACAGGGAGTATGGAAACAATCAAGGGTCCTCTAAACAAGCTCACTGTACCTTAGACCTACCATGAGAGCAGTGAGGAACCACGTGGGTAGAACGAGTAGCTGGCAGGCATACGGGGTCGCGGGGTCGCTCCCCCAAGTGTAATAAGAACTAATTCTAAGATTTATAATGCAATGACCAAAACTCGTATTATTTCTTTCAAGTGGGTCTATAAAAGGGTTACATAAAAAATCATATAAAAAACAAAATTCCATCCAGATCCTCGTTGGCAACACAGAAGCCCCCTCACCCTTTTAGAGATATTAAAAAATGAATTACTGGTTTCAAGTTTGTTCTCATAGTTCAATGGTAATGTCCCAAAGATACAACTCTTTCTCTGGTACCCTCAACTCAATGGTGATCAAACCAGACTCCTCGTCATATCCGAACTCTACCTCCTCCGAGTCGACCGTCACTCGCTTCGGTTTGCTCGACGAATATGCCCCAAACAGCCCCGAACCACGGACTTTCAATGATACGTTCGAACTTTCAGGCTGATGGTGCAGTTCTTTCACAGCTCCTCCTGAGTTGAACATCTTGATTAAACCTATGGGAGCAAACTTGATGCTGTTGGCCAGCTCCTTGACAGGAACCACGGTGAAGACTTCATATTCCCGAGCTTTCAAGGTTACCGGCATCGACGCGTCCTGTGGTAGGTAGACTACTTCTCCTGTAATGGATAAGAATGTGTAAGTTTAAGATCGGAAGATGAATCGAGTCGAGCGTAACTGGTAACGTGCAATCAATGTAAACAAAGACTCACCAGCAAGATGGGAGAATATGGCTGCATCCCCTGTCCAGCCATTGCCTGCAACCTTCGACAGGTAACTAACGTCTTTAGCCCGAATAACCCCTGTGATCGTGTCGGGGTTTTCGTCGTGAATCAGGTTCTTCTTTCCAACCTTACACCATCCTGCTCCTTGGCAGTTAAAGACCCCAACAACTCCCGAAAGATCGTTCAAATTCCAGATCTTCAGAAGACTGCAAAATTATAAGCGCTTTAGAATACAATTCTGTTACGAAACCATGTGTTTATACCGACATGTCGAGACACGAACCTTTTTCCATCTCTAGCAGGATCCATAAACAGACAATCCTTTGTTGGTCTTCCGGGGAGCTTGGCTCTCAGGATAGAACCATCAGGGAGCACGAGCTTCCTCAAGAGATTGAAGTCGTGTTGACCGGGTTTGTCGCTGTACAATGTTCGTCGAAATCGGAGTGTATAAGAATTCATCACTAAGTCAAGACAGTTTGCAGATTAATTGATCTCAACATGTCATACCTGACATATATAGCACATCCTCCCACGGCTCGGGCTGCTCCATGATAGTCGGCCATAGGATGAAGACTCTGAAATCAAGAAGGTTTTCGAGTTAGCATCCAACGGAGCCATCGATCGAGTAAACCACGATTCGAAACTAGAACAACAATAATAACGTGTCCTTACATGGAACATATCCCAGTCTGGCTGCATAAACTCCCCAAGAAATAAGGAGTTGTAAGCAACTGATGCTATATGAATCGTGTGAGACGCCGGATCTCTTGGCCAGAAATCGTCCGATGCTCTAATAACAGCATTCCGCTTCGAACTGAAGATATTATAAACATGAAATGGTTGAGGGTTTGAAACAAACACAGCTATACATGATCATCAAACATAGAAGACAAAAGTCACCTGTATAAAGCGTCGGTACTGTGGCTCATGCACGAAATGATCCCATTGTCCCGAAAGTTCCGAGAAATCGATGCCTCGAGAGCCTGGTGGTATTTTCTAGCAAGTTTAACTCTTCCACCATGGCCTGCCCCAAGCGTCTCGAGAATATTTTGAACATCGACCTTAACTCCATCAACACCAGCAGATGCAAGATATGAGTGTTGTTCATTGTAGAAGTTGAAGATCTTTTCAGGGTTCACAAGGCCAAGTCCAGTTTTGGTGATGCTATTCAAAGCTTCACATGGCTCGTTCGAATCGACCCCAGGCGACGCAACAGGGTATGCCAGCTTAGATTCAAACTGCTCCATTTCCTTAACTCCAGAACTCACACCGCCCCAGTAGCCCGTTATGGCGTGCCACACATAGACATACTTCGTCGCGTGTTTTTCTTTCATGTAGGACACCATGTGCTGCAGACCGAGCTCGGGATCCTCAACTCGCTCACCCTCCTTCCCATCTTTCTGAAACTTGTAATTCTCTTTTATGTTTGTTAACCTGTTTGCAAAGCTGAATAAAACACAATCAAGTTAGCCCAACTGGCCATTGATCAACGAAGAACATGAACATCATCAGAAATTAGCAGCTTACTTCGCTGTGTTATCAGCTTTGCAATCAGCGCTAGCCGAATCCTTAGCGACCGATTGCCATCCATCGTCGATAATGACGAACTTCGGAGGAATTCCCCCACTCTCAAAGCTGCAATACTCAAATGTTAATGATTTTTCCAATATTAGAATCAAACAGAGTTGAGGAATATGCATTGAAATTGAAACACACCTCTCGAGCCCCTTCTTCACGCCATCTGAATCGACCTCGGTGTAGAAAGCATCCCACGTACACCAGCCAAACCAGTTCAAAATATCAGGCATCTACCAAATATCATACATAAAATAGTTAAACAATACTGATCCATAAGAAATCGAGCTCGAATCTAGTTAAATCAATGAAACATGTCGCATCGGGATGATCAAGCTACCTTCTTCCTATCACGATGAGCAAATGTCTGCAAATGTTTCTCAACAGACCTATGCAAATGAAACAAAACAAACATGAGATATCTAAACCAAATGCAGAAATGAAACGAAATAGAAGCGTTCAAGCTCGAAACATACTTCACTGCATATGTAATGGTTTCAAATGGATCTGATCCAGCACCCACAAAGACCAAATGGCTACCCTCAAACCCATCTACGGCAGGGTCGCCTGCAACCAGCCAAGGATTCAAATCTCCATTAAAAGAACAGCAAAATGTTCATGTAGTTCTTGTTGTGTTCCTTAATTTTCTCCTCCAATTCTAAGATATTATGGAAAGCTCTAGGATCAACGTCATTTAATCATACAGTCCCGATCCATATTCAGTTCGATGTTCATGTTCATGTTCATGTTCATACCATTGGATCCATTTAGTTTCATTTAGATTTGGTAATCCAGCATATGATCCTATTGTGATGCTTCTAATTCTCAAGATATCATGAATTGTTCATAGCTTTGATTGTGAATTCTGTTTGAATTTCTTAATTCTTTTCGAGTTATGAGTTTTGATCTAATGCGTTTGAGTTTCTCAAATTCTTACCACTTTCTAAGCAGATTTCAAGCTCATTATTGTCATTCCCCTGAAGCACAGCTCTGAAATCGCCTTCAAGAATAGGAAGAAACACCGTGTAAACGGCGGCGCTCTCCTCTGCATTTCCGGTGAAGTTCGAGCCATCCCGAGCTTCCACCACCATAAACTGTGTCTCGAACGGAATTTCTTGGCCGGAAGTCCCCATTCTTTGAGTCATCCACCACAATTTAAATCGAAAAGCACACAAGAATCTCAAATCACTGCAAATCAAACACCAAATTTCATTATCTCAAACCCTAAAATCAATCGCAATAACGAAAAACACAGAAACGCACATCAGTTTCCCAACAGGAAAAACGCGGCGAGAACCGATCTGATCGGAGTTAACTCCAATGAAGGCTCCATTCATCACGCCGCCGCCAGGCGCCGGCGTGACGGTGATATTATTATGAACACCGGACAAAACTGGATTTCCCAAAACCGTCAAATTCCCATCGGACAAAGTGATTCCAGCACCAACCGTCATGGTAACCTCCTTCTTCTTCTCTTCCGATCGAGTACTCTTAACCACCGCTGCCGCAACCGGCGAAGAAGAACAATTAGAAACAGAACAAACCGACGAAAACCCGCGACTCAAAGAACAAGAAGAACGATATAAAGAAGGAAGAGAAGAACAACGAAACAACAGAGAAGAATGACGAAAAGGAAAAAGGGTTGATGTAAAACGAATGTGTTGAAGTAAAGACGCCATGGAAATGGGTATTTATAGCAGAAAAGGGGATCAAAACGTGGTGCGATGGTAGTTGAGAAGAAAAAAAAATTAAAGAAATGGGGCCAAAATAAAATTTGTTTGGCGGGAAAGTCGAAGAACTGTTGCTGAATCTGTATGTGAATCAATTGAAGGCGTCTGTTTTGTTGTGCAGGGAGAAGGAGTAGAACACGAACATGTTCTTTGTTTTAGGGTTGTCCGTCACGGGCTGCGAGCGCCATGTGAGTTGCTGCTCGAATCAGATGAATCAGTACCGTTGCTTCTGCACAAAACATGGAAAACGGGGAAGAAAACAAAACGCAGTCAGTGTTGCAGCTTGCAAATTGCAATTTTCTTTTCTTTTTTTTCTTTTTTTTTTTGTTCACGTGTTTCAATAATTTTTTGGGACTGTAAATCTCCGCAGATGTAGGGAAGGAAAAGTATGAAATTAGGTTGATGAACTCGATCACTCGAAAATAGGGTTACAACTTAGCCCAACTATTACGGATAGTTATGATATTTTCGTCAGTAGGATTTTCAAAATAATTAAAAAAAATAACTCGACAATTCAATTCAACCTAATTCAATCCTAAAATATAGGGTCAAATTGGGTTGAGTAGGGTTGTGAAATTTATTTGAGTTGGTCGGGTGACCAACCCAACCAAGTCGTACTCATACCACACAAATCAGTTTTGAGTAAAATTAATGTATTATCAAAAATGGTTTAATATAAAAAGTAAAATGTAACGACCCAGATCTACCGCTAGCAAATATTGTCCTTTTTGGGCATTCCCACGATGTGCCAACCTTCTCATTCTTCCTCGAAGGCGGTAGACACGAGGTGGTGTGTCAGTAAGGACGCTAGGCCCCATAGGAGGGTGGATTTGGAGGCAATCCCACAACGATTGGAGAAAAGAAAGAGTGCTAGCGAGGACGCTAGGCAAAAGGGGTGGATTGTGATGTCCCACATTGGTTGGAGAGGATAACAAACCACCATTTAGAAGGGTGTGCAAACCTTTTCCTAGCAGACCAGTTTTAAAACTTTGAGGAGAAGCACGAAGAGGACAATATCTATTAGCGGTGAGCCTGGTACATAAAATATTTAAATTTTTAGTCTCACCTTAGTTTTTAAATGGTACATAAAATATTTAAATTTTTAGTCTCACCTTAGTTTTTAAATAAATAAAACTTTAATGAGGAGTAATTTAAATGAGAAGAAAAAATTATTTATTTTATATGTTTTTATTTCTTCATAAAAAAAAAAAATTAAATAGATTTATTTATTTATTTGAAGATACTAATTATAATATAATAATAATAATTTAAGTTTCAAACATTATTTTGCAGACATGATATATTTAAAAAATGTTAAGGGAAGCATGAAATATGTCGTATATATGAAATGATATAAATTAAAATATTTTATATTTCATTATATATATATATATATATATATAATTGCATGGAAGGAATTAATAATATTTTAAATCAATAAGTACACTTTTATATTATATAACTTTGTTGATTTCGTCTTTTAATCTAATGTCATTAAATTTTAACATATAAAGACAAAATCAAGATTATTTTTTTAATAATATAAGGACAAAATATAATAAGTGACAAATTACGAAAACCAAGGTAAGATTTGAAACAGTAATTATATTTTGGAGTACATTTTGTATTCATATGGTAAAAAAAATAATCATAATACAACAAATATTGTAGATATTAATCTTTATAATTTAAATTTATTTATTTTTAATATATTTTTTAATTAATGAAATTAGGTAATTACGTGTCAAAATAAGTTAAAGCAACTGGCTACAAATTGGGGGGAAAGCTTACGTGTTGATTTGGACCACAAAAAGGCCAACCATGGGGTTTCAAGAACCGGCGTATCACTAGATAACTCCCTTAATATCTAAATCTCATGCCACTTGAACCTGACGTGGCTCCACGTCGACGGAGTAAACATCTGGTAAGGTCAAAACCACGTGAGCGCAACACGTGGCGTGCTATTATTCATTTATTCACACCAATTATTTACGTTAAAAAAATATTTATTTTCCATTTTTAGCATTTATAATATTTACAAATGGAGATAAAAACTAGAAATATTGATAATAAATAAAATTTAAAATATTAAATTAAATCCAAAAAAAGGTTGGCGGGTAGAGGATTTTGACTTGGCCCAACAGGAAAGCAAAACGGCGTTTTGGAATGATTATTATGAAAGGGAAAGTTAGTTGGATATGAGAAGGAGCCACGTCGGAATAGAAGAGGCGACAGCTCAGATCCTTGTTGGCAAATGAATTGTGTCCAAGTTAAAAGGAAAACAACTTTTTTGAGTTCTTGGTTGTTATGCAATTTCCTTGTCCCCTCCTCCACCGACTTTAATAATTCTACTCCCGATCCGATCTAAATCACTTGTTTATTGACCCGACCCCATTTTAATTTTTTTATTTTCCTGGTGGGTCATCGACCTTTGATCTATGTCTACCCAAAAGATAACTGATCGTGGAGTTCGAACCTTAAAAAAATAGTCTGTAAGTTGTCGTGAATGTTCCAAGATAGCTCTTTTGGAGGCTCGTGTTATAGTACTTGACTAGCTGAATGTGACAAATGGTTAAAGGCGTTATTTAACGTGACATGTACAATCCTCGAGAATATGAGAAGTTTACTTTATGTATATTAAATGCATTTCATAATGGTAAGGACCATGACCTAACTTTTTATGTGACGGGAAGTTTAGGAAAAAAAATAACCATTTGGAATATTTTGAATAAAATATTGACACGCAACATGGAATTAGGCACGATATCTATAAGCATGAACTTTGACTTATTTAAGCATGATATCGAAGATCAAGCTAAAAAAAATAAAAATTTTATTATACTAATATCTAATTCTAATTGATTTGTTTGTGTTATTAGGACTCTAGTATATGTATGAATATATTAAATATGCACGATGAACATGATAATCTATTTATACTATAATTTATATTTGACAAGTTATGTATGATGGATTATCGAGTCTTAAGCTATGTGTCTATATCTTTTCTGGGTCCTTAGTCACATTTAAGGTTTGTTACGATGTTATGGCTCGGCTATACTATGTAAGAATGATTAGGACGTAACCCCTAATTGTGAACTAAACTTCACTCGTCAGAGTCTACTTAGAATACAAGAATGCAACAACACCTACTTAGGGTCCACGACAAGTTAGGTGGTACTATTGAGGGAGGTTAGATTGTGCTACGTGGATGTTGGGATTTATATTCTAAAGTCTCGTAATTAATTATTTAACTTTTAATAATAATTTTAATTATTTTATTTTCAATTTAATATTATATATGGTATGAAAAATTCAAGATTATTAATGTAATTTTGCACAATATATGATTGATATACTCGAGTGTCATGTTCAAGCAATAACTTAAATGGTCTATAGCATATGGTAACAATATTGATACGACCCACTTTGTAATTGTTACAAATGATTTGATCTAAATTGTTTATGCACAGACATGTGAGCGTGATGGTCTGTCATTTCATTTGGTTGGGTGAGAATGTCTTCATCCCTAAAGCCTAGTTATTATAAACTGTCCCTGTCCTACACTATGAGAACTCGGGTCTCGTCTTAAATATCATGGTCTATAATTACTTAATACCCAACGGGCCCTAAACAGTGTTAGAAATCACGACTCTCCACAATGGTATGATATTGTCAACTTTGAGCCTGAGCTCTCATCCCCAAAAGGTCTCATTCCAATCGAGATAGTATTCATTGCTTATAAATTCATGATTATTCACTAAATTAACCAACGTGGAACTCTATTCCAACAAACCGAATAAAGTTATTTACCAAACAAAGAAGGTAAAATACCGAATCGTTAGGTTAAAAGTCAAGTACGATCATGACGTTGAAAGTTGAAAAATGGTGTGAATATATGAAAAGTTATCCTTAATTGTGTTACAACTTGAACCAGTGCAGAATACGTGTGGAATTTGGTTGGTTGGAATATGAGTGGTTGCCCTTCTTTTTTCATATATATATATATATATATATATATATATATTTAAAGGTCAACATAAATTAAAAAAAATTAAAATTAAAATTTTCAACTTCGAAGAATCCCAATTTTCTTATGATCTTATCCAAATTAAAATTTAATTCCGTCTGGAATATCTCCTTTAGATGGATAATTAATAAGTTTAAATTTCTCTTTTGATTTAATTAATAAAATTTAAAATATTTAATATTAACGCCGATATTTCATATTTGAGTTTAATGAGATTTTAGATAAATAAATTTTTTAAAAGTAATTAAAAAAACAATCTAACTTGAAAATTGATGGTTGAATTGGGGTGAATTATGAACTCTATTAGGTGTCGATAGGTAACTCAGCAAAGTCTAAGACACATGCTCGTAACATATCTTCAATAATTTGATTTATCATGACTGGTACGACATGCAATCGTACAATTTCGTTAAGTATAGCTGGGCTCGTCTGTCACTCGAGCTAGTCTTAATCAACAACTACAATGCCTCCAAAGACCAAAATAATCAATGTGATGGGTTGATCTCATGATACATAAGGTGTAGCAGGGTCTAGGTTACTTGGTGTCGTCTTCCCATGTTTTGCCCTCACCATATCCACTCTAGATGTGCTACGTTCCATATTTCTCTCCATCTCGTTAGTAACATGGTAATTTACCACTTACTTGATCGAGACAAGGTGCAACTAAGTCAGACTGATAGGATCCAAATTGTCTTTTCCTAGACTATCTAGGTATATTTATGTTCATTATAAATTTTGGGCTCGTATGTAAGACTCACTCTATAGCAATCTGAAATAGCACACAACCCAACGGTCAAGAATACTCATTATTCTTATTTAAGCACACATAGCGTCGGTCAAAGGATTAGTAAACTCAAAACACAAATACACCTCATATCATAACCGGTTCATAAGCATAAACTAGAGACACGCAGCATACATACTAATCATGAATTACTAACATGCTCACATCTTAGACATGTTTTCACAATTATGATAGATTAAGTCATAATACACACTTTTAATGATATGGCTAACATGGTTCGCATATTAAAAAATTTAAATAATATTTGTGACATTTCAATGAATTTTTAAATATTACATTTTGCATCAATAAGTAGGGTATTGAAAATAAATGTTTCTCAAGCATAAGCTCCGTTGTCGTCCAGCGGTTAGGATATCTGGCTTTCACCCAGGAGACTCGGGTTCGATTCCCGGCAACGGAATTTTTCGGTATTTTGGAGAAGGATAAAGTTATATAAATTTATAAGTAGGTCGAAGAACAAAAAAAATTACTATAAAAATATTTTACTTAAAGATTTATTTATGCATAATATTGATGGAGTTAGCTATCTTTGAATTATCTGAAGAATCAGACAAAATATGTGTATATATATATAAATTATGATACAATAATGTACGTTATGTTGCAACAAAAAGATTATAAATAAATTAGAATCTAATTATCTATCTCATTTTTATAACAAAATCTTCATACGGTTGAAAAAAGCTAATAAAATTAATTTTTTCGATAGATTGTGACCCATTGCTTTAATATTGGCGCCCTTTCACGTGTATCCTTCCTTTCCATCTCCATGCCAGCAGAAAATATTCTTTAAAAATTATTATTATTATCGATATTTATTTACTTAATTACAAAATATCACGAGTCCTTCAAACATGAGTAAGTAGGGTATATGAACCGCGAGAGTTTGAGAGAGGTAGAAATGAACTCGAACCATGGAATTGGCTGACTATAGAATCCTAGTTGAGCACATCTTAAAAAGACATCAAATAGGTGAAATTTGAATGTGAGCTTACAAATAAGTGCTTATTGGATATTTACGTTATTCTTTGTTTACAGATAAAACATAGACCACTTTTGCTAGAGCCGTGCCGCTACAAGGAGGACTTTGAGATCGAGTTATTTTTCCTCCTTTGTCATTTTAATATTATTTTTAAACGCCACTTTCTCGAAACTTATGTTATATTGTAAACTGTTTTGACGTGATTTTGTAATTTTAAATACTTTTTATGTTAGATTACTAGCTTATATTTGAATTTGAACTCCCCGTGTTCTTTGATTACCAAAATTTTTAAAGTTGACTACTTTTTTTAGCCTTAAGTCCACGTGGCGATCTATAATTCAAAGACTCCAAAAACGAGTCGTTACAACAGCGAAACCTTCTAGATACGACAGTGATGAAGTTTTTAATGACAGTGACGACGAGTGTTCCCAACAACTAAAGGGAAGTTTGTCATAAGATTTTGTTGTTTTCCTTCGAGATTCTTAATTTAACTCGGTTTAGAAACCATGGAAGTTTTGTATGCATAACTTAGAAACCACACCTTTCCTATCTCAAAAATAAATTATTAAATAATATTAAGTGGCTTAGCTAAAAGTAAATGTGGATGCCACGTGGGATTTAGTGCCAAACAAACTCAACGGAGCATAAATCAGATCAACTGTAACGATTCTTAAGCATGATCTCCGTTGTCGTCCAGCGGTTAGGATATCTGGCTTTCACCCAGGAGACCCGGGTTCGATTCCCGGCAACGGAATTTTTCAGGTATTTTGGAGAAGGATAAAGTTATATAAATTTATAAGTGGGTTGAAGAACATCCATCTAGTGTAGTGGTATCATAGTACCCTCCCACGGTACTGACCGGGGTTCGATTCCCCGGATGCGCAGTTATTCATTTTGTTAATTATTGAAGAATCAAATGCGCAGTAAATCGCTGACAACAATATGCTTATCCTCGGAATTGTCTGGTCTTTAAAAATAATTTTTTTAAAAAACTTTTATTTACCCACTATTGTTATCTTTAGATAAATATATTAAAATTTCACAAATAATTACAAATCAAACTCTAAAATTTAAATAAATAAATTCTTAATTAACAACCCTTCAAAAACAATACAAATAATTAATTAAAATTATGCATAAAAAAACAAAAACTACCCACATTTCAGTTTCATAAAATTAATCGAACCCAATTCAAAATGCTAATTCAACCTAACCCAATCCTAACTTTGATCATTTTAGTTGGGTCGATTCGAGTTGTCGAGTTTAATATATATCTCTAATAAAAAGAAAAAAAGTAATAAGTTTAATGAGTAAAGCTAATATTATTAAAGTAATATATCAAACCAAAAAAGTATTTTTAGTTAAAGGTTCATGAAAAAGTGATGTGACCATTTAAAACAATTTCTCAAATTTCAAAGTAGATAATAAGTACATTTTGAAAGTGACCTTATAAACTTTATACATATTTTGACCAAACTTTACGAGATTGAATTTAAAAATTATACGAATTAAAATTGGTTCATATTTGACATTCACCAATAAAACGTTTGTTGGACAAAAACAAGACATGTGGTAGTTGCGTAGTTTATTTGAATTTGTGTTTTTGATGTTTCAACCGAACAATTTGATGCAAATATGTCGTGGAGCTTACGTGCTTCCCATTTCACTCCATTCCAATAAAACAACTTAAGTTTCATAATCAATAGATTACTTTTCTATTTTTATATTATTTTTAATAAATTTATATTTTTAATAAGCTTTTTTTCATTTTTTTTTTCATTTTTTCTAGAATAGTTTTTCAAAAGAATTATAAAAATAAATATTTTATGTAAATTTAGTGAGCTTTTAAATTTTATTTCCACCGATGACATACGAAAAATTATATTTAAATTAACCTATTTATATTGTTGTATTATTTAAAAAAAAGAATTATAGAAATAAATTAAATAGTCATAGCAGCTTCCAGAAACTGCTGGCCCAGTAGATGTATTGTCGGCCCATTTAGCAACAGCTGGCCCATGAGATGGATTGTCGGCCCATTTAGCAGCCCAATCAGATAAGCCTGCTTGATCAATCATTTGTTCCATCGTCCAAATCTGAGCATGTTTTTTTCTTTATTTTTTTAAAATAATTTTTTATCATTAAAATTTTAATTTATTTTATATTTTATTCTCAAAATTTAGAATTTATTTCTTATTCGTTCATAAGTACAATAAATAAATATATATATTAACTTATAAAATACATATTATTAAAGTTTAATTATTATAGTTAACGATGATATTATTATTTATAAATTTTGCAGAGGTTATCTATTTTATGTCGTATAATAATCATTCAAGTTTTTATGGTGTTAGAGGTCGATTGCACGACTCTGAAAGTGTTTTTGAGTGTTAATTCAATTCTCTATTAGTGATGGGCGCACGTGCTTTATTTTGTCAGCGTCTATGTGTCCTTCCTTTCCCTCCTCATGGCAGAAGCGTTGCTATTTTTTTTAATTATTATTTATTTACTTAATTAATTACAAGAATCGTAGTAAAGTATGAAATGAACTCGAGCCATAGAATTGGGTGACTCTAGGATCCAAATTTAACATATAACTTTAGAAACATTGAACATGAAAAGTTTAAATGAAAGTCTACAAGTAGGTGGTTACTGAGTATTTTTATACTCATTCCTTGGTTAGAGGTAGAATATAGACCACTATTACTAAAGGGAGTGTGCGAAGTCGTGTAGCTACTAGGAGGACCCTTAAATTTGTCATTTTAATATTATTTTTAAATGTTATTTTCTCAAAACTTATGTGATTTTGTAAATTGTTTTGACGTGACTGAAGGGATGTAATTTTTGTAATTTAAAATATGTTTTATGTTAAATTATTGCTTATGTTTTCACTGATATGTTTGAATTTGAATTTTATTTCAATTTTAAATCGATACGAAAATACTTACATTTCGTATTAGGTTATTAAAAAGAAGAGATGGGGTTATCCAAACAAAATCAGCTAACTACTTGTAATGTATTTTAATATTTATTTAATTACGTGTTTTTTGTGCATAAGATCCGTTGTCGTCCAGCGGTTAGGATATCTGGCTTTCACCCAGGAGACCCGGGTTCGATTCCCGGCAACGGAAATTTTTGGTATGTTTGGGTGAAAAGTAAGATTATATAATTTAATAAGTAGGTTAGATGACATCCAGCGCATCTAGTGTAGTGGTATCATAGTACCCTCCCACGGTACTGACCGGGGTTCGATTCCCCGGATGCGCAATTTTTTTCGTTAATTATTTAAGAATAAAATTAGTTTTTTTATTTATTATCTATTTATTATTATTAATATTAATTAAGCCACACATAGTGAGTTTTAAAATTTTATTTCCACTGATAACATATGAAAAATTATATTTGGATTAATCTATTTATATTGTTGTATTATTTTTTTAATAAAATTATACAAATAAATTAAGTAGTCCACAGCAGCATTCCAGAAACAGCTGACCCAGGAAATGGATTGTCGGCCCATTTACTAGCCCAATCTGATGACCCTGCTTGACCAATCATTTGTTCCATCTCCCAAATTTGAGCATGTTTTTTTTTTTTTTAAAAAAAATTATCATTAAAATTTGAATTTATTTTATATTCGATTATTAAGTTTTTATGGTGTAAGAGGTCGATTATACACGGCTGTGAAAGTATTTTTGAGTGTTGATTCAATTCTCTATTAGTGATGGACGCACGGGCTTTATTTCGTTAGACCTTCGGTTACTAGTGCCTCCAGTAGACCGAGCACCTGAGGATTGTGAGCGGTGATCAGGGGTCTAAACCCTAGTGCTCCTAGACCAAGAAAACTCAAAGAGTTAATACAGAGAGTATTGGAGTAGAGAGCCTATATTTTAATCTGCTTAAACACCCTAGGAACCTAGTAGAATGACTAAGGTATCTCTCCAAGTCACTAATAGTGTGAACGGTGTGTCATCAGAATCTCTACCGCTCTATCCACTCCGACATCTCAATGGCGTTATTAACGACCTACGTCAAATCCAATAGCACCCCTTGCCAAGCGGTAGGTTAGAAGCAATACCGCCAATCTAGACCTATGCCGATTAGGATAGTACATCGAGGCAACTAGATACCATTATTGTATGTGGAAATGGTCAGGAGTCTATAGAAGGGTTCACCAATTAACCTTCCACACTAAGTTTCATATTTTCGTACTTTCCTACTCGAGTTTATTGAAGTAGCACCTCAGTGGTTCATTGCCTAGGCAAGACAAGCCACCTGAGTTGAAATACAAAAAGGTTAAGTAACCTGCATAGACCTCAAAAAGTAAGAATTAGATCAAAGAACCGGTCAGGGCATCAAAACCTCTCCAAAGGCTCAGACAACAATAGAGATTAGGTCCAAACTTCCTAGAGTATCAGAGAAAAGGCCATAGTAATCTACTAGGATAAGGATACGATCAGAGCTTACAAACAGTAGAAATTAAATTAAAAGTTTAGATACCTAAATAAATAAATAAATAAAAAGCTTGGTACTGAAGTTCACAAAGAGACATTAAACATAGNAACATATGAAACTTCAAAAAAAGCGAGATATTAATTAAGCATACTTTATGGTATATAACAAAAACCAACCACGATCGTCACTCGATTTTTAATTCGTTATGGTTCAAAAGTCAAAATTTTAATATTTTTTTAATTGAAACTACCCATTGGTTAGAGACGTCACTTTATCCGACGCCCATCATGTATAAAAATATTATGAATTATTTAGATCGATAATAAATTATTTATATTAAATTAAAAAAAAAAAAAATTTTGTAATTAATATTAAAATTAATTTAGAAGGACATCGGCCCACATTTTTGCAAACTTGCCGTAGAATTGATTTGTTCCAACGAACGCAGATTTGGATTTTCTTCTAGAAGCCCTCACAAGTCACGTGCTCCACGTCCACACTGACTCCACACCATCCACTATATTTTCCCGGACCTTTATTTAATATATATATATATAAATTATAATGATATCAATAATAATGGTTAAATAAAATAACGCCATAAATAAATAAATAAATAAATAAATAAATAAATAAATAAATAAATCTCCCGAAGCCAAAATTATTTATTTTTTAAAATTGTTTCTAGAAACCTGAAAAAGAAAGAATTAAATAATAATAATAAAAAAAAAACGTTGTTATTCCATGTGGGCTCCACGCGTACACACGTCTCAAAAACCGCAGGGCCTCACGGTTTGTTCATCAATCTTGGTGCTCAGTCCTCTCCCTCAAACTCATAAAACCTAACCCTAATCATTCATCATTGTATCTACACACTCTCCATTCTCTCCAGCAATTTCTTTTCCATGTCTGCTGCCAATCTCTTTGCTCCGCCCATGGCTTCCGTCCATGTCGCCACCGGATCGCGTCGCTCCTCTGCTAGTTTCTACGACATCCTCCGCGTCAAGAACAACGCCTCCTCTGTCGAAATCAAGACTGCCTACCGGAGTTTAGCGAAGATTTATCATCCGGACTCGGCGAGGAAATCGGACTGCGATTCCTTTTCTTCTGATGATGGATGCAGTTTCCTTGAGATTCACAATGCGTACCAGACGCTTTCGGACCCTGCTACTAGGGCTCATTACGATCTTGCTTTGGCTGCTCTCACTAGACGGGCGTTTCTTCGATCGCGGTCTAGGCCGCATCGGCGGTGGGAGACGGATCAGTGTTGGTAGGGGATTTGGATTTGGATTTTTGTATAGAAATGTTTGAATGTTCTTCGTCATTCGTATTCGAGGAAATTTTGCTGTGGCTACTTGTTTTGCTATGATCTGAATCTGTACTGTTTGTGGAATTGAATGCCGAAGAACATTTGGACTTTTTTTTTTTTTTTTTTTTTTTTTTTTTTTTTTTTTTTTTTTTTTTNTAAGACGTAGATTTGAAGGGAAAATTAAGAGTATCTAGAAGTTAAAATTGGCGTGATGTAGAAGATATGATTGGAGTGGAAAACACGAAAATGTTCCTGAATTTATGCATCCACTGGTCATTCGTTTTCTTCTTCCTAGCTCAACTGCTCCTATTTCGGAATAGGTTAAAAACTTGAAATGTATTTGTTCTTTAATTTTCGTTTTTTTGTAGCCCAAAAATTCATTTTTATCCTATATTCCTTATCCATTTCATTGAAGTTATCCTATATTCCTTATCAATTTCATTGAATGAAGTTGGACCATAGGCTGAATCTAATAATAATTGTATCAATTTAAATTTTATAATCGATCCAATTCACGAACAACAAGACAATATTTTCTTATTAGCAAACACGTCAACACGAATAACACTAGAAAATCATTCCAATACGTACGATTAACTTGAGCGATCAAAGAGTGTCTTCTACTTTGATCCTATCTTCGTGAATTTGAACCACATTTTGAGCATCAAAGACTACATGCTCGAAGTTCTTTCACTATCAAACTCTTATGATTCTCGAAATACATTAATTTTATATTACTTTGATTATCATTCTATTGTCAATGGCAAAAAAACAATATATCGAAAGCTTAGCCATACCTTCGTAAGAAATATATACAATAATATTATTGATAGGTATACATGAATATGAAAAATCAAATCATAATTGCAGCCTAAATCGAAAAATAGTTTATCCAATAAAATTTAGATCTGAAGATAAGTTATGTTTAAATGATATTAAAAACCCGAGTCAATTATGGAGTGTTCTTATCTTCCCCCACGAGAAGAAAAAAAAAAAAAAAAGAAAAAGGAAAAGAAAAGAGAAAAGCTTTTCTTAATCTTCAAGTTCTTGGTAAAGTAGAATCCGAGCTCCGTAATTTAATTGACATTTCTCCACGAAGACTTTCACGTTGTGGAGAAGCACCAAGGAACCAAAAGGGATTCAGTTCGTTCACAGAAAACACAAGATGAGAATCACTGTAATGACAGCCGACGAACAGATTGTTTCTTTGGATGTTGATCCCAATGAATCTGTAAGTTTCTTTATCTTCTTCCGCCCAACTCTAATTTCTTACATTTTCTTGTTTGTTCGATTCAATCCGCTTTCCTTTTGCTTCTGATTGCTTGCTGATGTTAGAGTTCTTCTTCTTTGCTGCCAAATAGGTTGAAAACGTGAAAGCTCTGCTTGAGGTTGAGGTGAGAATTCGTTGTTTATCTTGATTAAGGTTGGTATCCTTATTGGGGAAACCTGGGGGAAGAGTTAGCTCTTTTGTGAATTTGCTACTTTCTATGATTCGAAACTATCGTACATTTAAGACTAAGCTCATTGGAAGTTCTCTTGTTTTGTGGTTAGCTCATTGTATGTATGTTTTGACTTTGGTGCTGCTCAGATCCAAGTACCGCTTCAGCGGCAGCAACTGCTGTACAATGGAAAGGAGATGAAAAATTCTGAAAAATTGAGTGGGTTGGGTGTTAAAGATGAAGATCTGATTATGATGGTATCAGCTGATGCATCTAGGTACGTTTCTCAGACTGTGGCATCTTTTGTTTGGATTTAACCCCTAGTTCATCTTTGTGAATCTCTTGAAAAGAAACTTGTCAAGCTAAAATTTGTGAACCACTCCGTGTATCTGTTAACTATGAAATACTTAGCCAACTCATTGGGAATTGTTTAAGAGCTGAAGGTATCTCCATTCTAATTCATGCTTAGCTTAGTTAATCCTTTCCTTTTCTTGGGGTGGTGGATGTTCTTAATGACTTATTGTTTAGAGGGGTGGATAGCGGTTTAGTTGAAGTCTGTTATGTAAGGTGGGTAATGTATATCTTAATCTCATGAATTCTATACATGTTTTTGGATTCATTTACGGTCTTAGAATCAATAAGAAGGCTCTTTGTTGATATACTTGGTCTAACTTTGGGTTGTAGTCCTAATGAGAAACGTTTAAGAGGAATTGGCCAATAAATCCTTTGGGGCCATTAAAGCCTCTCTAACCATTATTGTGGAAAATAATTTTGCCTCTCCCTTCTTAAAAAACTAAGAAATATCTCAAAGAGTTGATAAGATCATACCAATCACAACGATAGAAGAGGAACGAGGACAAATCTTGTAAGAGACAAGGGAGACCATTTTGAGGGAGGGCTTGCCTGTCAAAGTGGCTTGGCGAAGGGGCTGATAGGAAATGCTTTTTCCTCTTGCTGTTATAGGAAATCTATATATGGTTAGACGCACCCAAAAGGAATAAGAGAACTCAAGAATCTTGCTTAATCAATTAATTATGTTGGTTGTTATGGACGACCTCTATAGGTGAATCAAGTTCTGGAAGTCCTGGCTTTGAATGTGGTTAGGCTCTTCTACTGAAAAAAGAGTCATAGTGAAAAGACCTAGCAATTCCATGGGGTTATTCTTATCAAAATAAGGCTTAAGTTGATTAATTTGTGAGTGTTCTGTTTGGAACTCCAGAAATGTTGATCAGCCTCCTTATGCTTTGCAGTCTCTGTTTACAAGGATGATCTACCTACGTGGGTTTTGTAGGTGGTCGTTGCTTGCAATATGTAGTTAGAATATGGGTTTAATTGGTAGCTTTTGGGACTGAGTTGACCTAGAAAATTAGGTTGAAGGACTTTTTTTAGAAGAGACAATTTCATTGATGTTTGAAATTTACAAAAGGGATGTGTTATCTATGATACTTAAAAAGACCTTCCCAATTTATAATGAGGGAGGCGTAACTATAGGTAACAAAAATATTAGACATTTTACACCAAGATATTGCGTGGTAAACAACATTGTCAAAGAGTTTTGTAAGAGTCTATGTCCTCTCCGTGAATACTTTTTGATTTCTTTCTTCCCATAGATTCTAAAAGAAAACCATAATGAGGGTTTTTCCATAACGGGACTTTTGCATTCTTGAAAGGGTGGTACGTTAAGGACATGTCCAATAACTCTTTTACCACCCTAGGAAAAGTGAGATGTCACCCGAAGATATTGAGAATCCTAGTTTAAAAAATATGAGCGTATGTGCACTGCATAAACAAGTGGCTCTGTGGTTCGTTTGTTTTTTTTACATAATGGGCACCAACTTGGAATAGAGTCACGTAGGGCATTCTTTTTGTAGATTTTCCTTGTGCTAATGGCTTTATGCGCTATTTCCCATAGAAAAAACTTCACCTTTTTAGGGCGATTTCCTTTCTATATTGTCTTTGCTAGTATGGGGTTGATTGCTCCTATGTCCTATTTTTTCTCCGGCCTCATCTTCCCATGTCAACCCCATACCAGCAATGATTGGCAACAGGGAGTTATCCTTCAATATGTCAAACACAACTGTCAAATGAGTCTTATGAGCCGTGAGGTCCGGGTTGTATGCTAATGTATTGTAAAAAAGGAACAAGTACAAATTTGTGAGGGAAAGGGTGAAAACTTGATTCATCGAAGATTAGAATGTAGCTGGTGCATTTGTTAGCTCGAACGACGTGACAAAAAATTCATAATGGCCCTCATGAGTTATGAATATTGTTTTGGGAATGTCTGCTTTGTGCATTCCAAATTGATGGTAACCTGACTTCAGATCAAGCTTTGAATAAACTTGGGACCTGTGCAATTCATCCAAAAGCTCTTCAATTACATGGGTTGGGAACTTATCAGATGTCGTGGTTCAATATGGCGGGTTTCTGAAACCCATTTCTTCTTCCTTTATTTTTTGGATCGCATTTGGTTGTTTGGAGTATGAGGCTGTGGTTTAGGATGCCAATGATCAGTAATACAACGGGTTTCTGAAACCCATTTCCTCTCCCTTTATTGCCACATACAAATGTCCCTAAATAGTCTAATATCTTGATATTTTCAGTTCCTTTATTTGAGGAGATCTTATTCTCGTTTCCTTATAATTGCTAACATAATTGTTACTCGTTATATAAAAACTTGAGTATTGCATTGAAGGAAAGGGACTTAAATGGTTATTATCGTTGGATTATTGAAAATGAAATTGCTAATCATCTGAATAGCACTTTTTTTCCTTGTGATGTACACTGATGTGACTGTTTTTGGTTACTCTCAATGGACAAGTAGATTGGTGATTTTATTTTAATTGGGTTTGTAAATTACTTATTCTTGGTTTCGTGGGTGCTTGGGAAGTCACCTTTCTCTTGATAATCATGTGCTTGATGCTTGTGGAAATTAAAATTTTCCTCGTGTTAGTAAATCTATACAATTTACACATCATTTTACACACCCATGCTTTGCTTTTTATTGATAATCTAACATCCATAACGTTGCAGTGCTCCTGTCAACAACTTGAGCTTCAACCCAGATGGCTCTGCAGTGAACCCTGAAGCCTTCCAGCAACAAATTAGACGTGATTCAAATACAATGGCTCAACTTTTTCAGGTGAAAACTAAGAAGATAGTTCATTACAACAGAATTTTCTTTCGAGATATCCTTCTTTCTTGGGCAACATGGCTAAAATTTCATTATTATTTCAAGATTTACAATGAGGATATAAAGACTCCACTTAAAGAGATTACAAAAAAAGCAATTCAACTTGAATTGATTGCACATACAGAATAGTTATAGAAGTCACTAGAATTGGCACACAAGAGGTCACTTGGTTTTTAATTAATTCCGGCCTACCCTCCTGCTGGAATATTTGTCTTCAGACAATATTTGATTCTTTTCAGCAAAAATTCCCCAAAACAGAAGTTGAATCATATTTGATTCTTTTGGTCTTGCATGATGCATACACTTCCAGTACTTGAATAGTTCAAACATAAACATTCACGATAGCAAGATGTTGGATCATGATTGTCATGTGTAGTGAGGGCTGGCTAAGTGATTCCCTGTATCATCTTGTATCTGCATTTAGCTTCATTTTCTTTGCGACAATTATGCCACTAGTGATTAATTTTTCATGTTATACATGGGGACGACAGAGTGATCCTGAATTGGCACAAGCTATTGTTGGAAACGATCTAAGTAATCTGCAACAGATTTTGCGAGAACGTCATCGTCGGAGATCTGTATTACAGCGTCAACAAGAAGAGGAGCTGGTACGTAGGTTATAATTTATTCTTTCTTAATAGCCTAATTGATTGATAATCTGATTTTGATCTCCTTATTTCTGGTCTATTAGGCCCTTCTATATGCGGATCCTTTTGATGTTGAGGCCCAAAAGAAGATTGAAGCTGCTATTCGCCAGGTTAGAACAGTTTATCATCCTGTTTTCTTCCAGCTTAAATTACAAGGGTCAAATGGTGAGTTGAACTGGTTTGGGCTTATATGAAGATTGTTTTTCCACTACAGAATTAGATAACAAGAGGGCTCTGGCGGGTCTTGTTTTGGGTTTCGTCTTTTAAAGTACACACGACATAATTCTCACCTGGTTGAAATGGAAGGGTTATTGATACTAAAGAATGTTTGATAATTAACCTCAGTTTTCATTACATTAAAAATTATTTCTGCTTTAAAATTACCAATACCTATGCAGAAAGGAATTGATGAAAATTGGGCTGCAGCTCTTGAACACAACCCTGAAGCTTTTGCGAGGGTGGTAAGTGTTACATTGACCAACATTGTCCAATTATACCACATTTTGTTTCATGGTTGAATTTGACGATTCATGTATAACCCTTCAGGTCATGTTATATGTTGACATGGAAGTTAATGGTGTCCCGTTAAAGGTATAACACGCATCATCCATTTTAATTCTCTTTTACTAGATTTTAGAATAACGTGAGAAGGCTCTGCATTTCAACTGGTTACTTGCATTAACGGTCCTTGATTGATAACTAAAATCATTTTAGAACAGATCCAACTGTTTGCACTATATGTTATGGCCATTATTTCGTTACATTAACTGAGGAGAGAAAAAGGTTAAGGGCTTTAATGGTATTGTTTTAGGCATTTGTTGATAGCGGAGCTCAATCAACAATTATATCAAAAAGCTGTGCCGAGAAATGTGGGTATGTGGAATCTATGCATTACCTGATTTTTCCCCCACTCTCTATACTAGCACTAGTAATTGGCTTTCATCATAATTATCTCTATGCAACACCTGATTAGATTTGTAAAATGGATAACAAATTAGTATGTGACATTGTAAAATGGATCTTCTCCATATTTTCTCTTAATAATTTTGCACAGTAAATCTTCTACAATTGAAGATTTATATACGAGCCGTTTGGTAACAGGAGAAAGATTTCTTTCTGACATGTCCATTTCCCCAAAACCTCCTGAAAGGAACGCAAACAACCAAAGATACAAAACATTACAGAACATCATTTTCGAAAAGAATTGAAAACATGAATATAGCAAGCATACAAACAATAAAATATAATTTTGACAAATGTGTTACTGACTTCTCTTTTTAGTATTATGTTGTCAAACACAATAAATTATGTAGTGTAATTATTTCAAGATGCAACTCATATTCTCAATACAGATTCAACTTCAAGCAAATTTGTCTATTTTTAAGTAAATTAAATCTCCAAGGACTAAACATTTTTCAGCCATGAGATAGGGCCTAGTTTCTCACAAGATACAGAGTGTTTCACACAGAATTACTTGCACCCCAAGTTTCATACCTACATCTTCTTACGCCATTTCATCAAGATCTATCAAGTAAAATGTTGAACATTGTATCTTTTTGTGTCCAAAATTTAACTTGAAAAATTAGAGGGATGAGGTTGTTTAGGTGGGTGGTTTTTTGTGTCCATGCTGATTATATCGTTTGTTATGTGGCTCTGCTGGTGAACGGTGATCAATGCTATCTTCTTCCAATTGCATATAATATATATATGATTGAAGTATTGAAGTTGATTGTATTTTTTTTTTTTTTTTTTTTGGATTCTAANTGTTGAGGCTTTTAGACCAACGCTACAAAGGTATTGCTCGTGGCGTTGGCCAATCAGAGATCTTAGGTCGAATCCATGTAGCTCCAATCAAGGTAATGAATCACTAGTATTATTTTCTCATTTGAAGCAGGACCTATGTCAGTAATGTATCTTTGCTTAAGTCGACAAACCAAGCTACATTATGTTCGGATTTTCTAACAAGAAAATTGACCATCGAACTATATTGCAATATCAAATTGCCTTCGAGAGGGCTATGTCTCTACCAAAGTCCCATGTCTGGACAATATTCAAAATCATTCCCTTCTAAGGTCCCTAACTCCCTCTATTTATAACCAAGACACCCATAACAAATTATTGCTTTGTCCTTACCACGGTTCTACTAATATTCCCAACGTAACTCTTATTAGTACTCTCACACCTTTTTATGAATATCATATTTCATCAATATATATTTTTTTGTGCTTGGCCAATTAATTTAATTTGCTCACTCCTGTCTAACATCTTCACTAGTTTCTTTTTTTAGATTGGTAATATATTCTACCCCTGCTCATTTATGGTACTGGATTCTCCAAATATGGACTTTCTGTTTGGTTTGGATATGCTACGGAAACACCAGGTAGAATAGTACGCTGTATTGGACTTTAAACTCATGGTTGAAATTGTTATTGAATGGATACCGTCCCCTCGTACTGTTTGAAAAGCATAGCTGTTTTCTTGCAGTGTATTATAGATTTGAAGGAGAATGTTTTGAGAGTTGGTGGAGGAGAGGTTTCTGTACCATTTTTGCAAGGTTGGCCTTTCTTATTTGTGTCAAATTTTATCTCCACCACCACACATGTTTTAGTATACTAAAGTTTCCTCTCGTGTTAAAAATTTATGTTCAGAGAAAGATATTCCCCCTTCTCTTTTTGATGAGGAAAGGCTTTCCAAGGAAGCCTCTAGCTCTGGAGCCCCAGTGAGTTCTTACATTATTCTTCTCTTACTCAATTTCTTATATGTGCACATCCAAGTAATTTAATGGTTCTGGATGATATCTTTCCAAATTGTAGTTTTTAAAAGTTGGCTTAGTTTTTTAGAAAGTTTTCAAAAAGTAGGCGATAAAGCAAGAAAAGTATATGCAGAAATAGTGTTTATAAGCTTAATTTTCAAAAACAGAAAAAAAAAAGAAGTTATCTAGCCGGGTCTTTACCCTTCCTTTATACGAAACAAAAGGAAGTATTATCAATGAAGAAGAATACAGAATATGCTTTCAGGAGCAGCTGTAAATCTGGAAAATAATAAACCAAAGATGTTCTAGAGTCAATAGTATAAATTTTAACATTAGTACGCTTTTCTTATTTGTCCGTTTCATCGCTTGCTTTTCTCAGGTGGCTTCGGCCCCAACAGATAACAGCAGAAGTGCAAGAGCTGCTGTGCCTACAGGTGAATACACTTTACTTCTCATGGCTAGACAGCTTTGGTAGTTTCTTAGCCAAAAGATATTGGTTATAATCAAGTGGTGATGGATTCAAAACCTTTTCATGGGGTTATGGATATCAATAGTATAACGCCATTCTCTCATTACTGCACTTTCTATTGTTCATCTTGGCTGGCTGCTACATTCCTATGAACTTTGTATGTACAATAATATAAAGAGATGATGTATGTGTTCATTTCTAAAGCATACTCCTGATTTTTGTTTTTCTTTTACTGTCTTACAAACAGGAAATGTTGGGGGAGCGGTTCAGGTAAATTTGCTGTAAAACTTGTGTATAATTACAAATTTAGTATTGATTTTATGAACATGGAGATGACTATCTGATTGACATGATGTATTATTATCAAATAAGTGAAAGAAAGAATTAGTTTAACTAGTTAAAATATAACGTCGCGGGTCCATATTCTTGCATGCCCGACTCATGCTACTTTGTTTTATGCTAAATTACATTCTGTTCGTCCAAGAATCACAATTCAAAGTTTATGGACCTATTTTTATAAATAGGTACAACTATGAAAGTTGTTGAACTAAATTTATAATGTTACAAGACGTTTACCTATGTGCTCGGGTTTGGGTATGTGTTTCATTGTTATGATTCAACGATTCCGCTCTGTTTGATATTGTGATCACATAGGGTCCCGAGTTTGAAGGCAAAGTAGCGAAGCTCGTTGAATTGGGATTCCAAAGAGAGGCTGTAATACAAGCTCTCAAACTATTTGATGGAAATGAAGAGCAGGCAGCTGGGTTTCTTTTTGGATGAGTAATCTGAGTACAGAATGTTTGGATTTCATTTCTTTGTGGATTATATGTTTTAGATTTTTTAATTATATAATCCACAAGCATTCATCTGCTTGTTATTCAGATTTAAAACTCAGATTCAAACAATATTTATGTTAAATCAAAAGAAGATCAAACATTATGGACATTTTAAGCTTTCATGTTTGCCTTTTCTTCCTTCTAAACTCAGATTCAAACAAATATTTTGGTACTTGTGAGTTGTAATAATCTTAAATATGTTATAATTTGTATCGGCTAATGTATTTTTACCATTCGTTTGGATCGTTGATATTGTTTTATCGGTATGAATGTGAAACGTAAAGTTTATTAGAAAACACAAAATGATACATGTAGTAAATGACACTGCTATCATGTACAACAAGTTAGTGATGGAGGCCTAAATGTGTGACCAATACACTATTGGTCATATGTAATGGAAAGACAAATTTATTGACCTCATTGAGTTTCGGGTTTGGTTTCAAATGTATCAGATATAAAGTATATAGGACTAGTCCAAAGGAAGTCGAAGAGATACACAAGCCGTGAGTGAACTCCTTGCCAAAGGGTATGTACGCGAAAGTTTGAGTCCATGTTTTGTTATGGTTATTCTTGTGCCTAAGAAATATGGTTCTTGGGCGGTGTGTGTTGATTGTAGGGCTATAAACAAGATAACCATAAAGTATAGGCATCCAATTCCTAGATTAGATAATATGTTCGATGAGTTGCATGAATGTAGTTTTTTTAAATAAGATTGATTTAAATCGGGTTATCATCAAATTCACATGCATAGTGGTGATGAATGAAAAAACCGCTTTTAAAACTAAGTATGGTCTTTATGAATGGTTAGCTATGCCTTTTGGATTAATTATGCACCGTACATTCATGAGGTTAATGAATCATGTCTTACGAGTATACTTAGGTATGTTCGTGGTTGTTTATTTTGATGACATCTTTGCTTACTCTAAGTCCTTAGATGATCACTACTTTGAGAAAAAACTGTATGTACGTAAATTTAAAGAAATGTAGCTTTTGCATGAAAAAAAAAATGTAAGTGAGGTAAGAAGTTTTCATGGTCTTGCGAGTTTCTATCGCACGTTCATTAAGGATTTTAGTATAGTTCCTTCACCCTTGAGTGACCTTGTTAAGAAAAATGTTTCCTTTGTATGGAAAAATATCACGAACTTGCTTTTAATACTTTGAAACGGAAGTTGAATGAAGAATCTTTGAGTTACCCAACTTATGACAAAGAGGTTTATGTTTTGGTTCGTGCATTGCAAACCTGACAACATTATCTTTAGCCTAAATAGTTCGTTATTCATACGGACCTTGAAATTTTAAAGCACTTGAGAGGACAAAATAAACTCAATCGGTGCATGCCAAGTAGTTGAAATGTTCTCTTATGTAATAAAGTATAAACAAGGTAAAGCTAGCAGATATTGTCTTTTTTAGGCTCTACCTTTTGGGCTTCCCCTCGAGGCTTTAAAACGCGTCTGTTAGGGGAAGGTTTCCACACCCTCATAAAGGGTGGTTTGTTCTCCTTTCTTTTTGTTTAATTTTGTGAAAAAGAACTTGTCGGGGATGATTACATGTTGTTTGATGAATTTTTATTTAGAAAAGGCTAACTTTGCATACAATATTGTTCCATACGTGAGTTACTTGTAAGGGAAGCTGATGGAGGTGGTTTAATAGCGCACCATGGAGTTTCTAAAAATTATGATATACTTGTTAAACATCTTTATTGGTCTAAAATGAAACATGATGTTAATGAAGTTTGTGCCCATTACATCTGAAATGAAGGGACTAAGCAGGAACTAGAGGGATCGAGGAAGAATTTTTTTTTAAATTTCTTTATTAAAAAAATGAGACAAAATTCCAAAGTTGCTTCAAGAATTAATAAGAGATGCAAGATTGTCATCTTTAAGCCCGGAGATTGGGTTTGAGTGCATTTTTTAAAGAAAATCCAAGCTTTTACCGTGCGGAGTTCAACCTTTCGAAGTTCTTGAGCGTAGCAATGACAATGCTTACAAATTGATTTACCAGGTGAGTATGGTGTTAGTGTAGCCTTTACTGTTGTTGATTTGAGTCCTTTTGATGTAGATCATAGTTGAAATTTGAGAACAAATCCTTCTCGAGAGGGGAGAATGATATGAACTAAGACCAAGGAATTGTCATACCTCAACATCCAATTACAAGGACGAGAGCCAAGAAGCTACAACGGACTTTAATCACTTATATTATATAAGTTATGGTGATGATAAGATAAGGAATCAATACAAGGGGAATAAGATTCGGATTACCTTGTTGATCGAATATCTCAAGGCAAGAACATTGTTTGAGATTCGAATCACTCCACAAGCAAGATTGATCATGTCGAGCTTGAATGATTCTACATGCAATCTAAACTACATAGAATTGCAAAGAAACTTAGCCATTGGCTAAAGAAAAGCACAAATGCTTCTTTCTATATTTTCCAAGTCTACCTTACAAATACAACATACATGGCTTTATATAGCCTCAAAAATGAAACTACTAAAGGTATTCCAAGAGTTGTAACATTCCTACTTTATGGCCATAATTAGCCATTATGTAAATGTAACCGAAATTAAATAAAAAGTCTTAAAATACAATAACTCTAAATTACTCTAAATTGTAACCCACCCAAAATTTACAACAATCAAACTTCATTCTTCTTCAATGTAGCATGAATTGAAACATCTTTTGATAATTTTGACAACCTTTTCTTCACATCTTCATTGAAGTATATTGTATGATTGATGTCTCTTGGTTCATATCATGTGAGCTCCTCAACGAAAGTTCTAGAAGATATTAGAGTCTTTCCCTAGGTGTTATGCAAAGTTGAACCTTAAAATGGAGTTGACTCGTAGTTAAATTTATGGAACTTAGTCTATGGATGGTTACACATCTCTCTTATTGCATTATTTTAATTATAATTTTAGTTTTTGTTTATTATTTAAGTCCGCTTATGTTTATCTAACAAGAAAGTCGCTAGAATGTGTGGGTATCAATTAAGTAAAAAGACATCACAAAATCGTGCAGAGATAGCAGTCGATGTCGATACTCAACCGTTCATTTGAAGAAGAAAATGATGTCGTGGGTTGGTGGTGGGGTGCACGAGAAGAGAATAAGGTTGAAGATGGTGATGGGGCACAAATGTGGGTCGATAACTGTTTTTTTTTTTCATCCTTTCACCTTCTTCGGGTTTTCTCGATTTTCATCCTTTCACTTCCGTCGGGTTTCTCGTCGTGCTTTGGTTGTGACGTATGAAAAAGGTTATATAACATTATTTTAGTATCATATGGGGTTAAAATTTTGGTCCAAACTTTGGCAATTGGATTTATAATTGGACAAAAAAAAAAAAAAAAAAANAAAAAAAAAAAAAAAAAAAAAAAAAAAAAAAAAAAAAAAAAAAAAAAAAAAAGCATAGAATAAAATATTCCAAAAATATTCCCTCCATTATTCCCGTTTGCAAATTCTAAGTCACCTTCCATCCTCTCTCTCTTCTCCCCTCTCATTTTCCGGTCTCCTTCTTCTCTGCATTTTCGATTCCTCTACTCTTCTTTTCCAACGGGTAATCTCCGTCCTTCCTTTTGTTTACTTCTCTCAATCTGCCGGAGGTGGAGCCTTTTCAGAGCGATTCTTCGGCCTAAAGAACCGATCCAACAGTGTGGATGGAGTTGCATCGTTGATCTTCTCGCTGAGGTGATGTTTTTGTTCAATTAGTTTATTGAGCTATAATGTGTTTTGTAAGTTGTGTGTACAGAAGTGTCTAGTTGGAAATTTGTGTGGAATTCTACCTTGGAGCGTTTTGCTTTTGATTGAGTTTTGAATTAGGTGATTAGTTTGTGGGAGTTTGTAAGGTAGTCGTGAGAGTAGGATGTTTGGTTATTCTGTTGAGTTTTCCTTTGATTTCTTATGCTCTTGACGCGTATTCTTGCTGTGTTTAATGTTGAATGTTGTGATTGTAATGAGGTGTTTTAGGATGTTAGACCCTTTCTTCTTCGTTTCTTTGATATTAATAGCTTGCAGAATTGGGTTGATGCACTCATTACTTTCTAGGTGGGTTAGGTTTTTGTAAATTCTTTTCTGATTCTGTCAGCCCATAGGTGTTTTAGGATCATATTTCCTTCTGTATGATGTTGAATATTGCTCTTCTTGTTATATGACAATGTTAGCCTGAGGCCAACCTTACTGCCACCGAAACTCCACCTAAAAGTCTGTAACCTCTGCACGATCGGGTTGGCATTCTTTTGCAAATGGTTTCTAGTGCATTTTGGATATCAAGGGTATTGTGAGATCTTGTGATGGCAAAACGCTTAATTATGTAGAAACAAAATTCCAAACACAGAACATCAAAGTATTTACATTTCATTCAATTGCAACACCATCAATCTATCATGAGAAACCTTACTAATATCAGGACAAACAATATGGAGAAAGAATCACCTTCAAAGTAACAAATTCTGACACTAAATCCTCGTAGCAATCTTATGTGTACACGCCAACATTAACCACCACCTTCATCAAGCTAGAAACCTTTCCAGACATCAAGAATTTCATAGAAGATCTCAGCTATTAGATCCCTGTCTGCATTTTGTAGAAAGACATTGAATTCATCTTGGATGTCTAGAATCTTACCAAACTTCACAAGATACTGCATGCAGCAAGTCTTCAGTTTTGGTAATTGATAAAGAGATGCATTTTGGAGTCTTTCAAGCACATTCTTGGCATCAATATCTTCTAGCAGACTATCATGGCAGGTTTCTTTTAGGTCATCCATGTCATATTTATCAGCTGCATGAAGAAGTGCCAGTCTATGGGAGAGAAACTCTTCATGTTGGATATTACCATACATATAATTAAGAAAAGCCTGGCAAGCTTCAAAGGACATATCAGGGATGTTTACTGTGGATAGTTCCTTTTCTTTCAGGTCATGTGAAAACATGCTGTGGAAAACTGGTGATCGTGAAGCAAGAATAGCACGATGGGCTCCAACGCTTCCATCAGAAGCATTAATTATGATATCTGTGTGGATGCTTTCCTTCAACATTCGACCCAACGAAATAAGAGCTCGATCATTTGATCGTTTTTGTGACAGTCCATTAGCCCAGATGGAGGAAGGTTCCCCACCCTGTTAGTAATTTGACAACAATGGGTTAAAAGAGGAGTGAAAAAAAGGGTATCCAAATAGTTCTTTCCTAAACATAGGCATTGATAACTATTTTTTCTTAATAATCAGGCATAACTTTTGTCAACTGCTTCTGTGTGTGGCTTGTTTTTATCAATGATCCTTGGACTGTTTCATTATTTTTGGAAGAAATATGCAACGCAAGCGCAATGGAGAGATATTTATAAGCTCACCTCGGGCGATGCAATCTTCAAGTCAATGAATTCGATGTCAATGATGAACTTTCCTGTTAATGGAACTTCAATTGGCCAAATAAAATCGTCGTTGTTCTTAAGCTGTTTGTCTATTATGTCTGCATGGATGTGGTGGGGTAACAACATTGGTCAATAGAGGAACTGAAGGTCATAGAGAAAAGAAGAAATTCTGGAAATTAAGACTCTCTCCCCCTCCCCCTTCCACACACACACACACACAAGGGGAGGCAAAAGGATAAGAAATGAAGGCCCAAACACTTATCCAAATTTCTTAGCAGAGATTAGCCATGTTCACCCATCAATCAAGTATTTCAACTTATATTTATGAACCAGAATCTGAAGATATAGTAGAAGGTGAATAGACTTTTCTATCTGAAAACTAACTACTCTGCCTTGAAAATGTTCAGAGAACGAGAATGAAATTACCTGGATGAGTCCAAGCCTTCCGACCTCCTGCAGAGGAAACCACTCGGATGGTGAAAGATACAATTGGGGGATTGTCCCTTGTTAAGCTCGATATCTCTGGGTATAATTTAACATATAAAAGCCTGTTTTTTTCCACTGATAAATGCCTTCAATCCAAACAAAAATATTAGACATCCATATATTCCTATCCTGCTTGGATAGAGAACAAAAAGCATTAAAATCTCCAAGAAGAAGGGGGGAAAGCAGATTCTTATCACTATATCTCCTTAAAAAGAGATGGTTAGAATCTTATCCTCACCCTTAATCACTGGAATTATAGCTTCAAAAGAAATTAAAGAACAAGGAAAGAGGTAAATTTACCAGTTCCACTTGCCAATTTTGAAGGGATCGGATTTGCGGTAGGTGCAGGAAGCTAGATTCTCGATCCTCCATTGCGCGAGACGGGATGTGGTTTCTACTCTGTATGCTGAGTCACTCATCCTAGCGAACGCTAGGGCTGCGGTGATTTCATGGATGCAACCGAAGATGCCGTCGAGGAAGTGCTCTCCGGACTTCCCCAGGTTAGCTAATTCTGCAGTTATTTCTCATTAACATATGTAGAGCAACACCTGTGAAGACAAATTTCTCTCTCTTCTCTATATAAATATATCTTTCTTCTCTGCACTGCTCGCTGATCAAAGCATAAGAATCTTTGATCAAACAAAAGACGTTGATTTGTGTGTATTTATTGCTTTTATTATCTAATTTGACGCTTTCAGTTGTACCCAGCACGCCAAGATGTTGGTGATTCTTTACGTCATTGATGTTGAAGGTTTAATTTTCGGAAGAGGGTTTGAAAATGGTCTTGGGAGTATTCTTCTGGATCATCTATTGGTCCTCTTCTTTTCTTTTGGGTTTTCTTTCCCACATTAATTTTATGTTAACATTTGGCTTCAGCATTTGGCTTCGAGGCGTGGTCTTTGCTCCTTCAAAGCAAAGCATCTATTTCAATCCTTTGTTGGGATTTATTCGTAATTTCGCATGGAGGAGTCGATTGTTGGTGAATCAAGGAAGCACAAGAAATAAGAAAAACCCACTCTGCATTCATGGACCCCAGTCAGTCATGGAGGTACGCAATCTTTTTTCCCTGAAATTATATTATATGTATCTTCTTCTTGTTCTTTTCTGGAGGCCAATGATGGTCTCTTGGCCACCCGCATAAGACCATGCTGTTGTTGAAAAATACCACGCGGAATCAATTTCCGACTTCATAACCATTTTGTAATTAGATTAAATTATAAACTTTAGTATATGAATTATGTAACAAGGCAACTTTTAAAAAGTCTTTTAACATATCATTAAACTTTTTATTTTGTATTTAAAAAAATTTTAAAATTAAAAGTAATTAATAGGTTGAGTAAAATTTCCAGTTTTGTGTTAGAAAATTTATAATCTTGCTTTCAAATTTAAGAGACGATCTATTAAATATTATTTAAAATTTAGAGATTCATTAAATAACTTTCAAAATTAGTACTAAATCTGTAATTTAACCTAAAAATACGTTTTGAAAAACCTAAAAGAAACGTCTGATTTTGTAATGACTTTTAATTAAGTTTATACCTGGATTAGGTTACCTTACTCTTCCACTTTCCTCTTTGCTTTCCATAAGAAAATGAAAGGAGGTTAGGAAGTTAATAGGAATTCTGAAAGCTTCACCTTTATTTTTCAGTATTTAAATATTTCTTTTATTTTAACTTTACAGAGTTAAAAAGGAGAGTAGGGGATTTGAACTGAGTTGGTCTTTTTACCAATTTATAGCCCCTCATATTTAATATAGAATGAGAATAATAAAAAATTAGGCATGAGAACAGTAAAAACTGGCATTCCTTTGATTTCATTTAATCAGAATTACTTAAAAGTGAAATTATATTACTATTCCTATGCTTGGTTGTGTTAAGAAAGTTAATCGAACATAATATAATAATTATCAAAATACCCCCTTTGGTTTTAACCCATTATAAAAAAGATGCTAGTAAACTTCTAAAATAGAGAGCAATTATTTACACAGGACATGATTTGATTTTTATTGTTAGTTTATTTAATAATTCTGGGTAGAGTAGAAAGAGATTGAATGATACTGTTACATGATTCTCAAGTAAGTTGTGAGGTCCATAAAATAGGAGATAAAATAATTTTTCTCTTTCCAATTTTGAGGTGGACTCTACACTATAATTCAAAGACCTCATAATTGTTTGTAATTTCGAATACGATCCTTTGGATTTATTCTATGCCAGTAAATATCATACTGAAGTAAACTGTGGTTTGATGAATGATTTAGGAAGAGAGATAGAGTTTGCTCAAGTTTAGATGTAACCAAACACAGAGAAAGCCACAACATGAATTACGTATGAAGAAGAAAGGTATCAGAAAGTGGGGCATCGAAGAGGGAATCCTATGGAATCCAGTTAAGCTGAAGAATCCGAATTCCCAATATTAGAAGCAACTTCCAAATCATCCTTTCCTCGTAATACAAAAGAACTAATTTAATTAATTTTGCTGACGCAGGAACAGGTTATTGAATGGCCCATATGATGTGATATGATCTCATCTAACCTCATCTCATCCATTGCTCATTGGCTTCTGACCACTTCTGTTCTGTCAAATCAAATGGCACACTGTGTGAGCATCTTCGAAGGACGTGTTCTTTTCATTCTCTGTACGTATCTTCTTACCCTTCAACTATTTATGATCGCATGATGGAATAAGATCGGGAGAACTCCAATCATTCTCTGAATTAACTACCTGTACATCAATCAAAAGTCTCTACTCACTTCTTTATTAGATGTCACTCACTCAAGTTCAAACTTCAAACATAAATATTAAACTTTGTAGAGGTAATGATATTTGCCTCTTAAATTTAAAAGGTCTTTAAATTTATAGTTTGTATAGGTTTTTTAATTTTAAAAGTTTTTAAAAAGTCCTTTTTAAGTTTATAGTTTTATGTTCTATAAGATCCATAATTTTAATTTTGAGTCTTATATATCATTGGCCTACTTGTCACATTTTTTTTTGGAGTAGTTAGAAATTGAAAGTTTAGGGGCTATTAGATATTCAATTCAATTTTATATATAATAGATAAATTAATTTTGTATCTTATCATTTAACTAATAGAATTGTCTTAAATCTATCAAATTTTAGCCAAATTTAAGATTATAGAAAGAGATTGTGTAGGAATATTGTTTGATGAACCAGCATTATTGGATTGAAATTCAAGAAAGTTGGGGTTAACTACCTTTGAGGAGAGGAAGCTTGTAGCCAGTTTTAAGAGTAGTTTATGTTGTTAGTCAACTAATATGACAAAAAAAAGTCTATTGATTTATAATTTTTATTTTTTGAGTCTCAGAGGTTTGAAGATTATAATGTTATTAGTTATACTATATTAAAGTTGAGTTGAAAATTAGTGCATTGATAGAATTAAATAAATAAAAAAACTCATAATCTTTCTAGCAAATATAAAAGTTTGAACCACCACTAAGAGATCTAGAAAATGGCAATGGGACCCTAAAATTACTTTGTAAATTGGTGTTATAAAAAGAGAGGGACATATAAAAAAGTTAGGGAGTGGTAGATTCTGCTAATCAGTGAGGTGTGCACTACTAATTCCAAACTAACAACCAAATCACTTTTGACTAATGATCTCTCAACTTCTCCAATTACTATAAAGTATGTTATAACTTTATTAAAATATTTAATGACATATGGTATGGTTGTTAACATTTGTTTTAATGCCAATACTTAGATCTGAATCTTTAGTAGATGTACTTGCTTGGGAACTTGCTGTGTCCAACAATTTCAAAGTTTCTAAGATTATTGAAATCAGTGATTTTTTGGATTTATCTATATTGTTTGTTTTTTTAGTTAAAAGTTGTAGGTGAATTAGCAATTCGTTCATTTTGATGATTTGTAACAGTCCAAGTTTATTGCTAGCAAATATTGTTAGTTTTTCCCGTTACGTATCCTCGTTAGCCACACAGTTTTAAAACCTATTTATTAGGGAGAGGTTTCCATATTTTTATAAGGAATGTTTCGTTCCCCTCTCCAATCGACCTGAGATCTCACAATCCACTCCCTTAGGAGTCAACATCCTTATTGGTACATCACCTGGTGTCTAACTCTGATACCATTTGTAACAGCTCAAGCCCACCGCTAGTAGATATCATCTGCTTTGGCCCGTTACGTATCGTTACAACCTCATGATTTTAAAATGTGACTGTTAGGGAGAGGTTTCCACACTTTTACAAGGAATGCTTCGTTCCCCTCTCCCACTGATGTGGGATCTCACAATCCACCCCTTGGGGGCCTAGCGTCCTCGCTGGCACACCACCCGGTGTCTGGTTCTAAACCCATTTGTAACAGCTCAAGCCTACCATTAGCGGATATTGTCAGTTTTGGTCAATTATGTATCGCCGTCAGCCTCATGATTTTAAAACACATCTGTTAGAGTGAAGTTTCCACATTTTTATAAGAAATGTTTAGCTTCCCTCTTTGGTGTAGAATCTCACGTGGTTCATAAGTACGGTGATTAGATTCCAACTTTCTGGCTCTGTCAAGCACCAGTGCTCCATCTTCCAAAGCTGGTCCAGTAAAATGGTATCTCACTTCGATGTGTTTCATTCTTTGCTAAATGAATATTGTTTTCCAACTTGTAGCTAATTTCTTTTAATAAAGATAGAAGTGATATAATCTCCTTACTTACCTCAATAAGTGTAACCATAGTCAGTCGGTGTGCAGTAGAAAGAGCTACTTACTTTCTTCTACCCGAGTTACCGAAAGATCTTATATAGCATTCTTCGACCTCAACAATAGGATCACTTACTAAATATTTTTTTAAAATTCAAACCACGTCTAATATCTTTTCAGGTAAAGACAAGAGCCCCATATATGGATGATGACGTCAGTTGATGAGGCCATAGAATCAAGTGACGGTTAGTTAGATTTCTACAATTAAGTTGTAGTCTAGATGTTAGGGCGTGTCAATCGTTCTAACTTTTGATTAGAGAGGTTTTTTTTCCTTCTTTTTAACCTTGTTATTTCTACAGTGCCACTATTAAACTTTTAATAAATTTATGAACATTTTAACCCATGGCAAAGCAAAATTTTTCTAATGAATTTTTCGCATACCATAGCTAAGACATACATGTAATAACAATCTTATATCTATAGAATTATTTGTACATGTGTAAACTAACATTTTCACCTTAAATTGATACATTTCTAAAAATAAGTATAGATAGATAAATAAATAAATAAAAAATTAATTTAGGGTTCCTATGGATACAGTTTCAAAATTTAATGGTATAAATGGTTTTCAAAAAGGTATAGAGTTTCAAATTTTAAAGGTATATTGAAGCTGATGAAAGTTTCAATGTTTTTTCAAAAGAAAAAATTGAAAAAAAAGAAAGAGAGATATAAAATAATGATGATGGACAGCCAATAGTGACCACTGGTTTTCTTTCTTAGCTTGAAAGGCAATAAATATTTTATAAACTAAAAAAATGTTAGTTTGAAAATAATAAGAAAGAAGCATTGAATAGCTTTCCTTTTTAAGTTGATGTACTAATAATTGATTCATTGATTTACAATAAATAAATGATTTTATTGATATATATCTTAAAGGCTAAGAATTAAAAATGGGCTTTTCTTTTTCTTTTTCTTTTTTCTTTTTTGCAACATAGATGGCGTCTTCTATTTTATCATGTGCACATCTTATATAAACACCCAAGTTTTTGTCTTCTATTCCTTAGTTTCCACATTTGACTAACCTCCCCTTTTTTTTTTTTTTCAACAATTTCACCCACCCATGATTCTATCACCTTCCATTTAAGTTACGATCATATTTGTCCAAAGCATGTTGCTTATGGCCGCATGACAGATGTCCTAGTCTTGCTTGTTCGGGTCGGTTGACAGAGATGTCAACCAATTGAGTGGGGGAGGATGTCACGGTCATACATGTCCAAGGCGTGTTGTCAATAGCCACATGACAGATATCTCGATCTTGCTTGTCCAGGACGTATTGTCCATGGTTGCATGCCCGTTCCAAACCCCTTTTACATGCTTTCATCCTAGATAAGTCTTTACTATTCCATATTGGATCAGTATAAAGGTGTTTGACCGTTCACCAAAATCGTGTCTACACCTGTAAAGGCTAAAATGCCCCATAATGTACTATAGGGGGATATTAGAGTTAGAATGAGGAGAGATTTTGTTTTCAATTAACTAAACGTACATAAACCGTAATGAAAGACAATATTCGACTAAAATAAAAGGTTAAATATGATACCTATGTAAACCCTAATTGAAAGCTAAATATCTTTAATGATACAAATTATTTGACTATAATAAAACGTCAAATAATACTATAATTCACTACCCACCAACCATTCAGCTTGCACTGAGGTTTGTTGGTCGTAAAACTCTTGTAAAAAGTTGGTCACAAATGACGAAGCCCACTATTTCATGCACTTCAAATGGACAACTAAGAAAAGCACCCAAATTGGTTACATTCCACCACACTTCAAATGAAACTTAAGTGGAAAAAACTAAGAAACTTCTAGGATGTTATGAGTGAGTAAAAAAAAACCACACAAGATTTGTTAGATTCCATGACAGTTCACACGAAACCAAGTGGAAAAAACTAAGAGACTTCTAGGATGTTATTGTGAGATCCTACATCGGTTCGAGAAGGGAACAAAGTATTCTTTGTAAGGGTGTGGAAAACTCTCTCTAGCAAACGCGTTTAAAAATCGTGAAGCTGACAACGATACATAACAGGTCAAAGCAAACAATATCTATTAGTTCAAGGTCAAACCCCGAGTGAGTAAGCAAGGGCGTGCCTCATGTAAGTTTGTGGTATCACCACAAATTCCCTTTGGAGCTTTACTTGGAGGGAGCTGCAATTCCAAAAGCTGAAGTTGTTATTCAAATACAGACACCTGTTTTGGTTCAACTTTATTTCAGCTTTTAAAGCACATCCCTCTTTTCCCAATATCAATAAACACCTCAGTTAATTGGCCTCACACCCTTTATCAAAAGCTTCTTTAGTTCCCCATTTTCTTTTACTTATCCTTGATTCTGAGGATTCTCATTCAGCCTTGCTTAGATGCCTCCTCTATCTCCTCCTCCTTCTCCTCCTCTGCTGCCACCGCCACCACCGAGCCCTCTCGTGCCTCTGTCGGAAAGTTCACCGTCCCATGAAGCAGCTGCTCTTCCAACAACCATACCATCCCCTGCCTCAGCAGCAGTCACTCAAGCATCTGCTGCTCTTATCCCTGCTGCTTCACCTTCAAGACAGGCAGACCTGACTCCTTTGGAGCAAATAGTCATACAAGATCAAGCTACAAGACCACACACTCCACTGCTGAATCCAAATACCATAGATTCCAGTAACTACAGAAAATCACAATTACTACAGCAAGCTCGGCCACGCCAAACCAATCCAATTATATGGTGTTTTGCAATCTTGTGTCTCATTTTTAGTCTTCTCCTCATCTTCCTTGGAATTGCAACTTTAATCATTTTCTTGGTTGTTAGACCAAGAAATCCTATGTTTGACATACCCAATGCAAGCCTCAGCACCATCTACTTCGACGCACCTGAATATCTCAATGGTGACTTCACCGTTCTCGCAAACTTCACCAACCCGAATCACAGAATCGATGTAAGATACGAAAACGCAGACATAGAGCTCTTTTTTGGGGATAGACTCATAGCAACTCAAGCAATCCAGCCTTTCAGTCAAAGAAAAAGAGAAGTGAGGTTACAACCTGTTCACCTGATATCCAGTCTGGTTTACTTGCCACAGAATTCCGGGTTCATACTTCGACGACAGGTACAGAACAACAAAGTAATCTATAACATCAGAGGAACTTTCAGAGTTAGAGCTTCACTGGGTGCCATCCATTACTCATACTGGTTGCATAGCCGATGCCAGTTGGTGATGACTAGTCCACCAACCGGTGTTTTAGTTGCTCGGAGTTGCAACACCAAGAGGTGAAGAAGCGAAATGTATATAATTGTATACCTTCTACAATATCACTGCATGGATTGTCCAAATTACAGATATGAATATAAGTCTGAACAGGTTTGAAACATCAGTTAAAACACTATTTTTTGGATTCTACATACTCATACTTAATGCAAGGAAAATACTGGATCAAATAGGGCTTGTTTGTGGACCTTTTAGGTGACTTTTCACTCACAATTAGTATGAGTGAAACCTAGGATCAACCAACATATATGGCTCTGAGAAAAGCTTCAGGGGAATTGTCTCAGAGTATCAATCAAATATCCCTTGAAGATTCTCTGCTACAGAACATTGTCTAATTCTACCATACTTACTGCTGGGAATCCCATAAAGATTGCTAGACAAACGGCTACACAATTTTGAACCCAAGACCTTAAAGTGCATCTAGATCTACAGCATGTTAGTTGTCCCTTTTGACAGATAATTGAATTCCACTATACCATATGTTATCAATTAATCCAATCAAAGATTTCATTATTAAGCATGTCCCCAAATGAATATTTAAAACAGATAACCATATATGAAATATAAAGCTTAGATGGGGAAAAACCAGCAAAACTCATAATACTCCTAGTGATTAAATTTAAGCCTAGATGGGGAAAAAAACTAGCTCCCTCACATTGCATAAATTACATTCACAAGATTACTTTGTTCTAAACTAGAAAACAATTACTGGATGAGCGCAGGACAAGATATAGCTCAATCTTACAATCAAAAACGTTTTCCAAGACAAGGGATGGAAAAGTAAGAAACGCCATCAAAGGACACTATTGAACATTAAAATAAAAAATTAAAAAAANAAAAAAATAAAAAAAAAAAAAAAAAAAGAATGCTCTAGAGTCTAGTCAAATCCGCAAATCTAAAACTGAAGGGAATAAGAGAGAATTTACTGGAGAATTCCTATAGAAACATCAACCGATCTCCTTTATGACATAAAGTGATACAGATGTGTTGAGAGCCAAAACTGTAAGATAATTCCTGAAGAGGCAAACTAAATCTTGAAACTTCTACAAAAAGATCATAGATTTTACATTCTAATTGTAGAAATTTGAAGAGCTCTGAAGTTGAGATTTCAAATTTTCTGAATGTAATAGATTAGATTATTTCCTTTTCGTTATAGAAGTTTGTCTATTTAAGGTAACATCATTCTAACCAAATAACCTTATCCATCAGTTTAATCAAAATCAGTCCTGTCTCCAACGAGTTCCACAAAACCATGAAGAAATCCCAAATTCAATGGCTAAACTGGTCCCTTTAGAGTTCGCCATGATTGGACGAAAAAGCCAAAGAAGGGTGGACACGAGGCGGTGTGGCCAGCAAGGACGCTGGCCCCAAAAGGGGGTGGATTGGAGGGTCCCACATCGATTGGATAAGGAAACGAGTGCCAGCGAGGACGTTGGCCCCGAAAGAAGGTGGATTGTGAGATCCCACAGCGGTTGGGGGGGAGAACGAAGCATTCTTTATAAGAGTGTGGAAACCTCTCCCTAGTAGACGCGTTTTAAGACCTGAGGGGAAGCCCGAAATGGAAAACCCAAAGAGGACAAATACATTATTATATTCCTTTTGTACCTATGAAATGAGTCCATCACAAATTTCATTGGTAAAGTATGAGTTTTGTTTCTTATCTTACAAAACAACCTCATTTCCTTTTTCTTCATTTTCTTATCATAGAACAAGAATTGTTTACAGAACCATTGACAGCAAAACTTCTAACTTCTAACTTCTAAGCCTCACATCATAATAACTGTAACTTAAACACTCAGAAATTCCTCCTCCTCATCCACTAAATAGTAATATAAATTGGNAAAAAAAAAAAAAAAAAAAAAAAAAAAAAAAAAAAAAAAAAAAAAAAAGTAGGAAAACATCTTTCAAGTGAGTTATGATGGTGGATCTTTCTCCATTGGGTTCAGAGTTCATCAGGTGTCTTAGCAGAGATGGATAAGGCGTGCAGTCCAAAATGCAACTCTTCTTGCAACAGATTATAAATAAGCCTATGACTTTTCACTAAGCTCCAACATTAAGACCCCCGCACAGAAGGCCTCACTCTTGCAGCATATAAGCCTCAACCCAGGTAACCCATAGGGAATTAGCCCTAACTATCAAAATCAAGAAACTTCATCACAGTAACAAAGTTCTCAGACTTAAGATGCCTAATACCAAGATCATCCTCCCTATGTGGAAGGAAAATATTTGCCCAGACTACCTTGGCGACATGTTCAACCTGATTGATAACCTGAGCAAGAAGCACAAAGACACCGACATAGAACACCTTAAAACTCTAAAAACATAATGAATGAGTTGCAACCTATTAGCACAGGAAAGGGAATGTACAACCCAACTACTAGCACAAGCAGTAATTCGCTCTAGCAAAGGCTCGCAATCTTGATATGTCAACCGTCCCGATATCAAAAGAAGGCCTAGGTAACGCAAGAGAAGCCTAGAAACCCCAAAAAGTCAGCCAACCTCTACGTATCAAGAACACGTATAAGGCTTCGAACCTTTGCAAGAAAATTTATACATACCTCAGACGATCTTGATCACACTACTAAAAACCATTAAATCGTCAGCGAAACAAAATGTCAGCCAGATTCACTCACACTGATGAAGAAAGAAAACCCCATAACCATCACACACACAAAAATACAGAGAGAGTGAATCACCCCAACGAAGCCCCCACCAGCCCAAGAAAATCAGCAAAGAATCTTCACCAAGATAAAAAATCGGGTACTTAATGTTATCTCTAATCTAATAACAAACTGGAGCGATACCTTAAAAAATGAAATCTCAATCGTCAAAATCATAGGCCTTCTGCAAATTCACCTGAAGAACACAACGAGGAGGACCCGACTCCAGTGATTCCTCCCAACCATCTCTTGCAATATTATAGAAAACTTATTCAAAGAACCGTCGTAGATTCAATGCCTCACAATGATCGACTGCTTGGTGTACAATCAACATCAACCCCCTAGGAGCTCCTACTTATACCCAAACACCATAAAACCATGTCGTGGGCTCGCTTAGACTTACCATTTAGGTTCTACCAAATCTCTCTCTAACTTGCTTGCTAGTCTCTTAGAGCTCGCTAACTAGGCTAATGGGTAGCCGAGTTCGAGCTATCTAGATCATTGCGTTCTATTCCTAGTGTATGTTGTCTTATTTCCAACTTTGATCTATATTTGCTACATATAACCACCCGGGTAATCAGCCTAACCCTAATAGTCTCACAATGAAAATGTGACACAAGAGAGAGTGACCCTCGTGTATGTCGGCTCTATGTAGTACCTTGCATTGCTTTGATAAGATTACTATTTCGGAATAGTTGGAGACCCGTAACCGCATCCACATAGTATACTTGCTGCACTGATAGGTACATGTATGTTATACTACGTACCAATGTGGTCCCTATCACTAGTGACATAATTTTATTTCTCTTTAATTCTCTTAATTTATTTTTTCATTCAAATTTGAGTTTTATGTAACTTCGGAGAAGGGGTTCCTCCTCACAAAAAGGGTCGCAGTGACCAAGCCTGAGTGACTGTTTACCAAAAACACAGGTCTCCACAAAGTCGTAAGACCATGTATGGGGGCTGACGTTTGTCCAGTGCCGGAAGGGCAAGGAAGTTGGTGACCTGATGACAGGAGAGCCGGCGACCGAAGCCTCGGTGAACAACGACCGTAACTATAACGATCCTAAGGTAGCGAAATTCCTTTCCTTATTGGGTAAGTTCCAACCGGCACGAAATGCGTAACAATCTGGGTACTGTCTCAGAGAGAGTCTCTGGGAAACTGGGTCAAACAACTAAAACTAATGAAGCCAGTAAGTTTAATTTATACGAATTTAGTCTCTCATAATTTTATAATTTTATTTAATAAAATAAGAAAAAAACTAAAAAATATAATTTAACATTTTTTTTCTTTCTTAAAATAATGCAATTCAAGTAAGAGGTAGATATTTAAAACTAATTATTATTGTGCGTATAATTTTTATTAAGTAAAAAAAAAAAAAAAAATATATATATATATATATATATATATATATATATAATATTCCACTTTAATATAGAGAAAAATTGGAAAATAAAAGTTTAATTAATTAATTTTCATATTAATTTCAAAGCTTTTGTGACAGCGAGGAAATAATTGGAAGAAATTCTGTTTAGACAGCTTCTGGAGATATCTCTCACCGATCTCACCGCTGTAAGTCAACCGAAAGCCTACCGGAGCACGGAGGCGAAGAATCCAAGATGAGCGTCATCGACCTTTTGACCAGAGTAGACGCGATCTGCCAGAAGTATGACAAATACGACGTAGAGAAGCAGAGGGATCTCAATGTCTCCGGCGATGATGCCTTTGCTCGACTTTATGCTACTGTCGAAGCCGACATTGAAGCTGCCCTCCAGGTTTGTCCCCGATCCCTCAGTCAATTTCTCAGTTTCTACTTCTTGTGCTGCTGGATAGGGGAATCAAGGTTATTGGTAGCTTGTTATTTTTCTGATGTAGGTTTAATTCAGTGGATTACTTGTGGTTTGGAGTAATTCGTAGAGGATTGAGTATTTTAATTTTGCGGCGAGGAGGTTTGGATTCTATTTTCGGTGTTATTTTGTTGTGCAGAAAGCGGAGGATGCTTCCAGAGAAAAGAATAGGGCGTCGGTGGTGGCGTTGAATGCGGAGATTCGTCGTACTAAGGCTCGATTACTGGAGGAGATCCCCAAGTTGCAGAGATTGGCTCTAAAGAGGGTGTGTGTTCATTGTCTTTACAATTTTTTTTAAAATTTTACTCTGATTACTCAAATTCCATCTTGAAACCTAGATGTTTCATATGAATTGATGAGAAGATTGTGATTAAAGGATTGGTTCCTTAAATTCATTATGCATTTAGTTTGGTTTTGGAATTTTTATACTTTATTGAAGTTAAGTCATTGGATTTGAATTGCATATCTTCTATCTCTAGATTGCATCGATGGTCTCATTATCTATTTACAGGTGAAGGGGCTATCAACTGAAGATCTCACCACTCGAAATGATTTGGTGCTTGCATTGCCCGATAGGATTCAAGCCATACCAGATGGGACTGCTACTTCCACGAAGAAGAATGGGGGTTGGACATCCTCTGCTTCACGCACTGAAATAAAATTTGACTCAGGTGATGCATTAAACTCGGTTAAATTTCGTTCTACCATTTTTGTAAATCTTTCTACTTTTAGTTGTGGATACCATGAATTAATCATATCTTTGATCTGCACATTTGAATTGATAAAGACGGGCGATTTGATGATGAGTACTTCCAACACACTGAGGAGTCGAGTCAGTTCAGGCAAGAGTATGAAATGCGGAAAATGAAGCAGGTTAATCATATGTATCCCTTAGTGTAGTCTCTTTATTCAAGAACCTGCTTTCTAGTTAATGGCTGTCATTTAAACCCTTCGTTTTGATGCATATGCAGGATCAAGGATTGGACATGATATCAGAAGGGTTGGACACTCTGAAGAACATGGCTCATGATATGAATGAGGTTACTTACCTTCTATGCCCCAATTTTCCTTTTTTCCATATCAACATATTAGTAGATTGTGATTGTGGGATGTTATTTGCAGGAAATAGACAGGCAAGTTCCTTTGATGGACGAGATCGACACTAAGGTAACAATATCTCTCTCATAATATGTATATATTTTTTACTTATGCATACATATATGTAGATATGTACTTGCAAATTCAGTGTTCATATTTATAATCATTACCAAATGTGCTTTATGTATCATATCAGGTGGACAAGGCTGCATCTGATCTTAAGAATACCAACGTCAGATTAAAGCACACAGTTAACCAGGTTTTGATTTGTTCCTCTGATTTCTATTATTTAATCTTTATCGTCAGTTCCTGACATGTATACCCTTGTGCATGCACAATACCTAGATTTGTATGTATATTTGTCACACATTTGTAAGTTCATCTAATGTGAACTTTATTTTTCTACAGCTAAGGTCCAGCAGAAATTTCTGTATTGATATCATTTTATTGTGCATAATCTTGGGCATTGCTGCCTACCTATACAAGTAAGTTCTTACATTCCACCTCATTGCCCCTAAAGAAGAAGGATACTTAAAATCATTGAGCATTTCTATATTTTTTTAAAATTCTCCTCATGTGTTATGTTTACTATTTCCATCACATAATGAATCTGACGTACATATCTATAATTTGGTACATGTTGCACTGGGAAATGAGACTGCAACATTTATCTATTCTTCTTCTTTCTCTCTGTCTTCTCCTTTCTTTCATCATTAGTGTTGGTGTTCTTCTTGGATTAAGTCTCGTATTAAAATTATCTGAGGAATAGGCATCTGAAAAGAATAGAGAAGCCTAGATCTCTGGAGGTATTGGTTAATTGACAATTGATAGGCTTGGCTTCTTGTCGAATGTGCAATCTATTGGGAACCTCTTTTGGGTTGTGATAGTTAATGGGAATCACAAAATTATCTTGGGGAATGGCCTTAGGTGCTGTCCCAGACAATCTCATATCAATTATAAACTGTAATAGGGTCTTAACTGCTCTCCCATCCATATATCCTTAGAAAGATTATACTAATTTTGTATGGTGACTGTGATTATACAAGTTCATGATTCTGATCCTATCTAGTTGATCGAGCTTTCCATGTTCAACTGGAGTAGTATTACTGGGGAATTGTTGAAATCTATGCCAATTTGGATTTTTACTTATTCATTTAATGTATTACGTTGGTTAACCTCATACTATAAAACGCGAGATTCCTGTTACCCCCAGGGATGCCCTATTAGTGCAAGGTTTTGGGATGTCTATAAATAACCTTTCAAGGTCCTAGGTTCAGTCTTTTAGGTTGAAAAGCTGGTAACTCAAACCCTTGCCCAGAATTAGAGAGAGTAGGCCTTGGGTATAATAATGCAAGGAATGACCCCTTATAATAATATATTGGTTATATTTTATATTAAAAGAAAGTGATGTTCCTTTTAGAACCAAAGATGGAGATTTCATGATTTCTCTGGCTGGAACCATTGCCTTTACTTTAGAGATTTTGTCATGTATATTACATATCGAAACTGTTTATATTTTAGCTGAAGCTCTATAATCGAGTTGCTTCCTCTGCAGTGTGTTGAAGAAATGAGCCAACAGAGGGAAAATCTTCTTGCTAAGATGAGTATCAATATTTTAGCACATTATCTGATGGTGTTTGTGATGTTTACTAATATTTGTATGCATATTCTTTTTCAAACAAGTCGCTGCATTGGCAAATCTTTGTTATCATGCTTGATTATTGAATGTTGCACTCATCAAATCAACCTCTCATTACTTTGGACTTGAAATGTGAACTCTGATCTCCATGATGGATATTTTAGCTCCATACGTAGGACTCTGATCGATTATGATGGATAAATTGGATAGAATGCAACAATACATACTTTTAGGCATTTATCCAAATATAGAATTGATAAGTTCACGTTATAGTATGAACCAATCTCTAGGTCGAGTCGTCAATAAGAACCATGTAATTAAAGTGGCTTAGAGGAAATGAGTTCAAGTTAGAGTGGTTACTTATATGAAATGTGGTATAGATTGAAATAGAGTCACAGTGTTGTAAGAGTTCATATATGCATGTATCACTTTTCTTTTTGAATATTTTGTCAGGAGGGTTGGAGAAGTATAATTGAATTATAAGCATATTGTTTATTAAATTGATTAGTAGTATATCAAAATATAAACGATTCCATCCTAATTATGAATAACTTGCTAATGATAATAATATATTATGTATTAGATACATTAAAGTAAACTATATATATTAAATTTGAATGAGATTTTGAAAAGTAATCCAGGTTGGGAGATTTTTAAGAGATTTGAATTAAATTCAATATGTTATATTAATTTAATGTATTATTTGATTTTACAAAAATTCTAGAATGATTGAGATGAATGAAAAGAGAGATATCTATACCAATAAATCTTTCTTAAAAGAATCTCAAAGTCCATATATTCTTCAAGGTAATTAGTGCTTGGCCTTTAACTACTTTCCAAAATTTCTAAATTGTTCATATCTGCTTTAGCCCATAATCTTTTGGAATGTGATTTACAAAATTAAAGGAAGTTATGGGTTTGATCATCCTTTCATGCATAAGAACTTATTTTAGATAATACCTCAATAGATTATGAACACTTCAATAGATTATGAACACTTCCAGAGAAGAGAAGGATCCAATTAAAAGAAACAAACAAATATAAACAACACTTATGAACTGGGTTTTATAAGTTAATCCAACAATAGAATTTTCATGAGATTATTTGTCTGCATGCACTGCAACCATTTAAAAAAAATTAAAAAAAAAAAATCAATTAAAAGATAAATGTTTAGAACACCTAAATAGATTTAAAATTTAGTCTTAATCTCCTCAACAATTGGGCATTTGGTCTAGTGGTATGATTCTCGCTTAGGGTGCGAGAGGTCCCGAGTTCAATTCTCGGAATGCCCCAACTTTTTTTCTTATTTTTTATTCCTTCCCTTTCAATATCGAGCCTCCGACACATTGGGACCACACAAATATCTCCGGCTCAAAATTAAAATGGGCCTTTTTGTTGTGGGCTTGGGAACCAACATTTATCATATATATATCTTTTTCTTTTTTAATTTTTATAATCATATATATATATATATATATAATTGGTAGAGAGTATGATAATATACTAAATACAATTTTCTCGTCGATAAAATTGAAACTCCATACTTTTTTTGTCGAGAAGATAGGTCTAATTGAGCCATACTCAAATTTGTAGACCATTAAACATAGTTCAAAATTTTAACATTTTTACTGTTATTTGAAATTCCCGTATGCAATACAAGCGGAGTATTGATGAAAATTTTGATTTGAATTTGACTAATGAGAAATTAGAGATGAAATCAGAGGTTAGTTGCCAGAGAATTCCGGTGTTGGATGAAAGTCGCTAATTTAGGAAATGATCATGGGTTTATAATCAAGAAATACCATCATCTCCATTGGTACGAAGCCTTTTGGAGAAACCCAAAGCGAGAGCTTATGCTCAAAGTGGAGAGTCGTGTTCATCTAACACCCGAGTTCATACTTCGACGGCAGGCAGGTACAGAACAACAAAGTTCTCAATAACATCAAAGGAACTCTCAGAGTTGGAGCTTCACTGGGTATCATCCATTACTCCTACTAGCCGATACCAGTTGGTGATGAGTAGTCCACCAACCACAGCTTTAGTTGCGTGGAGTTGCAAGACCAAGAGGTGAAGAAGTGGCTTACACCATTTTTTGGATTCTACATTCTCAAACTTAATGCAAGGAAATTCAGATCAGACATGGCTTCTGTGTGAACTTTTTTGGTGAGATTCTTCACTAACAATTGACATAAAAGGTGAACGTAGGATCAACCAATACATATAGACTTCAGAAACACAACTGACAAAGAAAAATCTAAGTTAAAACCAGAACTCCCTTGAGAATTCTCTGCCAATCACTTTTTTTTGTTGAAAAGAACTACATTGTCAAATTCTACCACACTTGCTGCTGGGAATCTTATATGCCCTATGGCTACCTAGATAAAAGTGTCTAGATTTTCAGCTTGTTAGCTGTTCCCTCGACTGATTCTTCCACTATACCATCATCTATTATCAATGAATCCAATCAAAGATTCCAGTACTAAGCATATTCTCTAATGAATATTTAGAACAGAAAACTAAGCATGAGATAAGGAAAGGTTTGAAATAATAAGGATCATAACATCCTGATCATTCTATCTTCAAACTATGAATGCACCAATACCAAAGGGGAAGATGGACTATAGTTGATTTAAAGGCAAGCTGACTGACAGAAGTTAAGGCAATAAATTTCATTTAGAATAATGCATACAAGCAAATCCGAATCATCTTGGTTATTAAACTGTTCATTAAAATCAAGCATCTCCCTGAATCTAAAACTGAAGGAATAAGAGATTATTTACTTCACAATAGAACAAAGAGCATGGAGAATTCATATTCAAACATCAAACTGGATCCAGAATGTAGCTGAGAGCCAAAATTGGAAGATAATTCCTCAAGAGGTAAACTAAAAACTGGAAACTTCTAAAAAAAGAATCAGAAATTTGAAGAGCTACAAAGTTGAGATTTAAAATTTTTCTTTGGCGTATGATTCTAGTTGCTTGATGGGCTTAACAATTCATTCTAAAATTTGTTGAGAACGGAGATGAATGTAATAAAGTACAAGTGCTGATTCTCATCTTATAAAACGCCCTCCTCCTTACCTTTTTCCTTATTTTCCTATCATAGAACAAGAATTGTTTGCAGAACCAATGACAGCAAAACTTCAACTTCTAAGCCTCAAATTGTAATAACTATAACATCATAAACACTCCTCAGAAATCACAGAAGTTCCTCTTCCTCATCCACTAAATAGAAATAGAGATAGAATACAGAAAATAAATGAAGGAAAACATGTTTCAAGTGAGTTATGATGATGAACCTTTCTCCATTGGGGCTTCAGAGTTCATCAGGTGTCTTGGCCGAGATGGACAAGGCGTGCAGTCCACTCTGCAACTCTTCTTGCAACAGATTATAAATGAGCCTATGCCTTTTCACTAAGCTTTTCCCTTCAAACTCCTTTGACACAACCTTCAAGTTAAAGTGCGTCTCTCCATCGCTACCCCTTACCCCAGCATGCCCTGCATGCTGGTACGAGATATCTTCCACATTCAATTCCACTGGATTAAGCTCTTTCTCCAGTTTCTCCTTAATTCTCTTCCCTCTACTTCCCAATGCACCAGAGTTATCACTTCCTTTATCTCCCAACTTCGATTCCCCATTTGGTTTCTCAGCATCAGTTTTGGAAACTGATTCTACTTTTTCCGCAGCATCATCTATTTGCGACGATGAAATCGCACTGCCATTACCTTTTTCTGATTCCACAAGTAACCCAAGCGCCTTCCTCTGCATCAATCTCAACATATTCAAAAACCCATTATTTCTAGAAGGCGTGAGGCTCTGTTGAAGACCAAGAAGAACAACAAAATCAGGAGAAACCCTAATAACCTCCTCCACAGGGCGATTAGAGAGTCCTTGAACGAGGAGAGCGGCAAGGCCCTTGGTTAGAGCAGAGTCCGAATCGGCCTCATACACAACATTCTTATTCGAATCCAAATAAGCCCTAACCCAGACCTGAGAAACGCAACCCTCGACCTTATTAGACTTGTTCTTGAACTGGGGGTCGAGGGGTTCGAGCTTTTTGCCATAGAACAGAAGCTGCTCGTATTTGGCCCTCGAATCCTGAACTGATTGAAAGAGCTTGACTATTTCTTGAAGCTTAGGAGGGAGTTCTTCCACGGGTTGCAGAGGCTTGGAGGAGGAGGCGGAGGCCGACAAGGAGAGTGACGACGGCGATTTGGAGGTAATCCTTTGGAAGGAAATGGATCGAAAGAAACAGAAATTGTGAGAAGGAGAGGAGATCAAAGCTTTGGGGAATTGAGAAACGATTGGGGATTCTGTTGTGAGCAATCGAAGCCTAGAGGACGACATGGCGTACAAATTTTTGGAAGCGCTGAGCCACAACTGACGGAGTCGAGAAGGGATGGGTCTTTGGAGAATCAGAATTGGAGATGACAATTAAATCGGTGGGGAAATTAGTTTTAAGATAATATAATTATTTCAGATTATTGCAATTTTGATTTTGATTTTGATTTTGATTTTTTTTTTTTTTTTTTTTTTTTTTTTTTNTTTTTTTTTTTTTTTTTTTTTTTTTTTTTTTTTTTGTTTTGACAACAGAAACGAAAATAAATCGTTATTTAAAATAATCTTTTATTCTAAAAAAAATCTTTAAATTTTATATTAATATAATTATTCAATTATAATATATTTTATTTTATTTATTTTAAGAATAATCATATTCGAAGACCTCGTTTATTCTCGTATATTTACGAAACATTAAATTAAGTGAAACCTAAAAAGTGTTAGCACTAATTTTTGGGTCGGACGNATATATATATATATATATATATATATATATATATATATATATATAAATAAATAAATAAATGATGTATTTATTTGTACTAATATATCTATTAATTGATTAATTAATCAAATTTCTATTTTTTTACATAAGAGTTATTTTACTGTCTATTCTTGTGAAATAGTAATATTATATATATATATATATATATAATTTTAATTTTTTGTTTTCGTTCCTTATCACAAATTTAAATGAAAATGAATAAAAATATTTTTTTTAATTTTAGAATATTAAATTTTTTTAAAAAAATAATTATATAAAAAAGAAACTATAATTCTTATATATATATATATATAAATGCGTGTGTGCATAGAAAAATTAGTATAAGAAAATATTATCAAAATGTATATATATATATATATATATATATTTTTTTTTTTTAAATTTTTTAAATGGAGAAACTTTCTATATAGATATATTCCGATTAATTATTAATCACGTGAACATCAATTAAAAAAGAAGTCATATTATTATAAAAATGTTTTCTAATATAAATATGAAAATACAAAAAAAATTAAAATTCTCTTACCTCTATTTAAATTGATTAGATTACGAGATATATATATATATATATATATATATTTGATCCTCAGGAAAATTTATGATGGAATTAACTTGAAAGCTCAGTTCTTGGAATAAGAAAACTAACACCACACCACCAAAATAGTAACGCATAGCCTTTCAAATGACTTAGGAAGCACAGACATATATGATGGTGTACAGAGCTTTGTGAGATGTATGCATTCACAAACAGGGAAGAAGAAGAAGAAGATCCAGCAGGGGCAGTATATAATTATTATACACACAGTTGAAGTTATTTTAGTACTTGTACCCAGCTTCGTACAGGCTCTCCGAAGCCAACCCGTTGCCGCTCCCACCGCCGTACTTCCCCACAGTGGCCTCCGAGTTCGCCTTGCACCTAACCAAGAACGCTTCTTGAGCTTTCCCAACGTTCTCCTTCTTCCCACTCCATATCTTCAGCGTACTTTGCTGCAGTGCTCGCCCAAATGAGAAGGAAAGGGTCCATGGCTTCAACACTTGCAGTTTGTTTATGGCATTGAGGTTCAGTGTGGCTTCTTCTTCGCTTTGTCCTCCCGACAGGAACACGATCCCCGGGACGGCGGCTGGGACGGTCCGAAGAAGTGCAGCTACTGTGTATTCTGCCACTACCTCTGGAGCTACCTATTTTTGCATAACATCATCATCTTTAATTCAAGATATAAGTGTGTTTGAATATTCAAGATGAACAAGGTAGAGAGAAGTATTATGACCTTTGGGCTAGCGGAGCCAGGGGTGACCATATTGGGCTTGAGGAGGGTCCCTTCAAGAAGCACATGGTGGTCACTAAGAGCCTTGTAAACCGCAGCCAGCACAATCTCAGTAGCAGCAGCACACTTCTTGATATCATGAGAACCATCAGTGAGGATTTCAGGCTCTACAATAGGAACCAACCCATTCTCCTGACAGATAATGGCATAGCGAGCCAAGCCCTGAGCGTTCTGTTGGATAGACAACTCAGAGGGCTCAGAAGCACCAATCTTGAGAACAGCACGCCACTTGGCAAAGCGAGCGCCGGCTTTGTAGAACTGTTGACACCGAGCTCCAAGGGAGTCGAAGCCTTGGGTTGTGGTCTCGCCGTTGGTGCCAGCCAACTCGACAGTGCCCTTGTCCACTTTGATGCCTGGAATTACATTGTTCTCTTGAAGAACTTCCACGAACGGCTTCCCATCTGATGTCTTTTGGTAAAGAGTCTCTTCGAAGAGGATTACACCTGAGAGATAAGAGAGAGCATTGGGAGAGGTAAAAAGAAGCTCACGAAGGGCTTGGCGGTTGGACTCCACGTTCTCAACGCTTATGCTTGCCAGCCGCTTTCCAATTGTGCCAGTGCTCTCATCAGCTGCTAATATGCCCTTCCCTGGTGATGCAATGTACTTGGCATTCTTAATCAGCTCCTCTGCACAAAAATAAACATGGGAACTTTTTAGAACACATCACAACACATATATACATAGGGAGAGAGGGAGAGAGAGGGGGAGAGAGAGGGGGAGAGAGGTACCTGCATACTTTCCAACAAAGGCAGACATGGTTAAAGGTGGAGGAGGGGGGAAGGTTCTGAATCTGAGAAGAAGAAGGCTTCAATCTATATAGATAAGCTTTGTTCATGGAATATAGTGGCAGAATCAGAGCCCATGCAAGTACATGGACACGTGTCACAAAGTTAGCCTAAAGGGGGTTATCGAAGTTGGATAGAAGAATGAGTGATGGCTTTCCAAGACAAGTGGCAACTCATCCCCTCGATTATCCATCTCCCATACTTGAACAAAACTCAAAAATCCTGTTAGTTTGTATCCTTTCGATGGTCCTCATCTATTTCTTCCTTCAGCCGCACTTCTAAACAAAGTTGTTTTTTGGATTTTACCTCTCGCCATACCCATACTCTTCCTTCATCTTTTTGTCTCTTTGAGCGAAGAGGCCATACTGATGTACCTACTCATAACATCCAACTCAAAAATATGTGTGCCCCTAATAATCATTCAAAATAATATCTGAAATAATATCTAACAGTATAAAACAATCAGCCACATTGCTCTAAAAAAATGATTTCAATGGAAATGTCTATGTAGTAAACGTCTCTCTCTAGGTAAATATATTGCAAGGCATGTATAACATATCAAAAGGCAACTACCCAGCCAAAGAATAAGAAGAATAGTAATAGTAGTAGTAATAACAATAATATAATAAGGGGCGGCGTTTGTTTCCATATATAAGGCACTTATGAGTCAAAATTTTTTCTTTCTAAACACCTCGTGAAGCGCATTCATATAATAACCACATTATTTTGAGGTAAGATTATCTCTCCACGATTAACGACTGGGTAGGATTCGGGTGTGTCGTGGGAGTGTTATTACTTGAGAGAACGATTACTGTGGAGAGGCCTCACTTCTTCATCATCGTCGGTTCCAAAATATCGGTCCCCAAACTCACCCATACCAGGCACCACACGAAAATCTTCATTCAGACCAATCTCAATTTCAGAGGTCACTATCTTTATTCTTGGAAAACGTTTGCACACCACATGAACGCCTTGAGGTGCCTAGAGTGAGGAAGAAAGGGACAATTCAATAAGAAAAAAACAGAGAGAAAATATGCTCTTCTGTAGAAATGAACTTCACGAACACTTGGTAAACTTACTGATATGAGATTGAGAAATATAATATTAGGCTCTGGAACACCCTTGCTTATGAGCAAAGAAATAGCTTGCACCGCTGAATACCCTGAAGAAACGTCGAGACTATCAGACCTACTCACAACCAGCCAATTCATGTCACTGATCACATGAAAGTAACCAATGGCCATGACAAAGCTTAAACATCATATATTTGACAATTTATAGAGTATGAGTCAATATCACAGAACAGCTAACCTGTGCCTAGGATGGGATCCAATAGTAATACATGTCTATTGGAGATATCAGAGGGTAGTTTTTCATAAATTAACTGCACAAAGCATATGACGTCAAAACCTGTCAATATATGCATGCACTTGGGAACAAAACCAAAGAAGACGCGAAAACGAGAGCATACCTGTTGACCATTGTCGCCTTCCCTATGAATGAGAATCTTTCCAATTTTGATGCCTTTACAACATGCCCGCAGAGCATTTTCCATACTCTCACCACTGAAATCAGTTTAAAGTACTCAACAATGTAACTTATAAGGATCAAGATAAAAACGCAATGTCTACACAGATTAGAGACGACTCTTTGGAGTACAGAAACAAACATTTTGGTACGCAAATAATAGAAGAAAAACGTCTAATCTTCAAAAAGAATTGGGATTTACGTCTAACCTCCGGATGACAGATACACCACATAACCTCTTGCAGAAATCAACACCACTGTACACAGATCCTGTGTCCACACCAAAAACTTTCAAGTTTTAGCGGCAATGAACTTATTCCACAATGTATATAAATAAAATGGATAACATCACATCTCAAAAAGAGAACAAACCCAAATGAAGACAGTTGAGTTACTATTAAGCATGCTGCATCATCATTGTGCTCAATGCATATCTTAGTGAGAAAGTTACAACATAGGAATATCTGCATGCAGATCAATGGATTATGATTTCTAGGTAAAGCAAGCAAGGATTTGGTTATTTATATGGACGGATGAGTTGTCAAATTCATTTAACAAAATATAATTCGTTGTCCCTACCCAAATACCAACGTTCATGCGGAGAAGAAAACCATGACTGTACTAAAAGATAAGAATGAAGCTAGACTTGATTGTTTTTAAAAAAGTCAAAAGGCATTTAAATTTGACAGAAAAAGCATACAGTTCAAAAATATGTGCAAAAAAGGACAGCAACTAAATGCATAGATACTCAGCCTTCAACTGATTGATAAATGAACATTTTACACCATAAGCCATAATGCAAAAATACATTGGCAAAAAATGTTAACTGGCTTACCAGTTGGAGTTGTCACCTGCTTCTCTGTAAATGGTAAATGTCCCAGACCATGTTCAACAACCTACATAAAGGGTCAGGAAGTCATGACAAGAAAAAAGAAACAAACAGAAACTTCTTGGACAGTTTCTATTAGAAAAGTTAAACACTGATAGAATAAAGGTTTCTACAGGCACAAAACTTACCAGACGAATCAACCGGTCGGCATAAAACACAAAATCATGCTTTGTGGTTTTAGCATCTCGTATTAATGTATGCATCCCTCGTATCTGGAAGAAAAGAAAAAGAACCAGTAATAATCCCCAACAAAAACTAATTAACGAAGCTAAAAAAGATTTAAATTATGTTTTGCATTCTTCAGGCAAATAGCAAAACACACAGTAGACAAGTCTATATACCTGGAAGGTAGACTGGATAACATATAAATTAGGGTATATTTTACAAAGATCATGCTGACCAAGCTTGGTGCGAATATGTTGTACAATCAAATCAATGGCAACATGATTGTCACCCCCTCTGGGAATGATGATATCAGCATACTTCTTTGTTGGAAGTATGAAGTCATCAAATGCAGGCTTTACAAATTTTGAATACTGCATCAACAAGACAGCTTAAACATTATTATTATATTANAACATGATTGAAAAACAACTAAAGGTTTTAAAAAGATTCATTTACAAAATCACGTTGTACTGAAAGTAAAATGTGCGGAAAGAATATAATTGGGATAAACATAGCATAATACTAAACATCAGTGAATATTCGATGGTACAAACTACTAACCTGATCGAGTACTGCAGCTATGTCTCTAGCCTTATCCACAGTATCACGCTTAATCCTTCTCGCTAAACGAACATCAGCATCTGCACTGAAAAGTTTAAAATGTGAAGCAATTATTCAACTTAGTAGGTTAAACGTTTACCCAAATTTTGAATGCGCCATAGAAAAATGTCTGGTTTATTGAACAAAAAAGAGGTATTGAAAATAATTGAAAGGAAGCTGAAGCATTTGAAAACCTTTTAAAATTCAGAAATATGTTCGGTAGAAAAATTCTATAAATGCTTGAAAAATATAATGATTTTACTTGCACCCATAGTTCTCTGAAAAATTTAAGACATTTAAATGAAGAAAGTTTAATAGTTGGTTAGTTTCTGTACTATCCATTTAGTTAGATCTATTTGTATACTTCAAAATTTTGAATTATATCCACAAAGCATTTATCTATTATTCTAAGTTACTTTATTTCATCGAATTCATTTAATTAAAGAAACAGAAACAATAACTTAAAGAAAGAAAAAAAAAAATTGAAAACAAAGAACAAATTTTAAATATTTTCCACAACCCTTCATTTTCTGGAATTGAATCTGAAAACTATTGTCACAATTTCCATAAACCTTTCCGATGCATATTCTTTGTAATCATTGTATTTGAAGCAGCCTAACATATTAGAAAACCTTTCTCAAACCACAAACTAGAGTGAAGCCTTATCACCTCAATGTTAATGAGAATGGAGATATTTTTATCTCACCTACCACCTCCACTCAAACACAGACCACAAAGGATAAGAACAGTCATAGAGAGAAGAAATGGCTTCATTTTCAAATCGGATAGTCTCAAGAGTTAATAATTTTATAACCTATAATAATTCAACACCATTCACAAGTAGAGACGATGACAAAGGACCTCTACGACTTTATTTTCAGATCCAAAAAGTCTCATAAGCTAATAAATTTCATTTCATGGAAAAATAGAAACAGTACATTTGAAAAGTAAGGACATAGCATAGAGACCTGTATCAACAAATATCTTCATATTCATCAGTTCTCGAACACGAGGGTCATGGAAAACGAGAATTCCTTCCAAAATGATAACATCTGCAGGGTTAACCTACAAATGAGAATTAGACAGTTATTGTGTCTGTAGAACAGAAAATTAAAAAGGAAATAATGATACCATGAATCTATGCTGGATTTATTTGTGAGTACCACAATAAGATATTAACTAGACAATGTAATGAAGGTGAAATAGAAAATCTTCCATGAAATCAAACACCTCCCTCCCCATCATAAATCATATACCGATGACACCTTGGTTTTCATTTTTCAATAAATTAAATAAAGCTTATATAAAAACAATCAATCTTTTAGAGGTGTAAACTATCCATTCAAGCATTCATCGATTTATAAATTTTACCCGTTAAATAGGTCTCTTTACTACAAAATTTCATGTACTTTACCTCCCAGATCAAACTCAAGTTATCAAAACCCGAACAGAGTAGAAGAGCAGAATCAAATTCATTGTACAGTCATGTCTTAGTATCCTAAAGATACATCACGGCACCTTGAGAATCTATTTGCATGAAAGTAATGTCACATCAGAATCTAGAAAGAGAATTTTCAGTATGACTAATTCCTATGCTCCACATAGAAAAAAATCTAGAAGTCATACTGAAAATTCTAATTGACATACCCTTCTTGGTGGAAAAACGTTATTTTTGTAACTCTTGAAGTCATATTTTGGAATATCTACAGACTCCCCATGCCTCAATTTCTCCATCGAACTTAAAAGTTCCTCTGTGTCAAATGCATCTGATACAAGAAATTTTACATGAGAAAGAAGCATACCATCAATTTTTCCCACACCAACCCAAAACACAACTACAATATATACCAAACTCATGCAGTATATATAACCTCACCAATAGATGGTCCTTCAGACTATTATTAAGATGACATGCCTATAATTAACCCATTAATAATTAGATCCACCAATTAAGAGTACAACTTAGAAAACAATAATATTCAAGCTTTTCAAAGGGTAAAACCTACAAGTATCTCTAAATATTGCATCAACTATATGATTCACAACGGTCATATTAATGCAACTAGAAAGTTCAAAATTTTTATGAATTTGTAAGTCTGTATTTTTAAGCCTAAATTGGAGCCTTTATTAGCCCAAAATGTTGACGGGAATAACCAGTTACCACAACCTAATAGATTTCATCACATGCAATAAGGATAAGTCCAATCTATTAGATTATTCTCTTACTCATAGAAATTAACCAGAACACTAGCAAATCAGAACAGGAAACCAAAAGAATAACATGGTAGTATAGAGAGGGAAGTCATAGGAATTGCGGAAAATAGATGACCGACAGGGAAGATGCAAAATGGTTAAACAAACATTTAGTAATTTCCAATGAAGAATATGCCATCAGAGAAATATTAGCATCAAGATATATTTGGAACTATTCAATGGTGAAATACGAAAGGAATTATTCGATTATTCTAAGATATGAATTATTAACTGAAACATTAAATTAAACTTACTAGGATGGTCAAAGTTGTATTCATTGACTTGTGCAAGTTCCTCGGAAGTTAAATAATGATAGAAGGAATCCTATGAGACCAGCATATAATATCAATATCAGTGTCAGAAGCTCATCAGATTTAAATCCTCACTTGTGATTCTCTTCCATCTCCAAAGAACCGGAGTGGCAAAAGGTGGAGGTAGATTAAGTCTTAAAAATCTATAAATAAGGCACTTCTATATATAGGAGGGTCGTGAGAATTCAGATTAATTCCAAGCAGTTGACGTTCTCAAATCTCCTGTTTAGCGGCTCAGTGTTTCAAGTTAAAGTTAATTAAACATAATACTTCAAATGATTTATCACCAGTAAATGAAATTTGCTTCGAGAAAAGCTACCTGGTTTACAAGTACGACTCGCTGGTCATGAAGTTGATGAATGATCATATCACAAACGGTTGTCTTCCCAGAGGTTGCACCACCCGCAACCCCTTCAAAGATAAAGAAGATTTGTGAGCCATACACATAGAAGATAAAAGAGACCCATTAGTTTGAGTGTGTTCGGAAAACACAAAGTTGGGGAATACACAAAGAATGTCATAAAATGATACTAAATTAAATTATAATAAAATAGAAAACTGGAAATCTTCTAGAACTGACTGCCACAACCACCCATCAACAACATAAGAAAATAATAATAATAATAATAAAGGTGACTTGATTCGTTTTACCAGACGTTCGATGCCATTTTGAGTTTTATCAATCAGTTAACAACGGGAAAAGGTGAAAGAAAAAAAAAAGAGAATGAAGAAGAATAAAATTTGTTCACATATCATGTAATCTTAGCTATAAAGCGTGAAATGATTGAAGTCACTTCAAAAAAGGTCAAGATTAAAGTCACTTTTGTCAACTATTTTGATGCAGACTGATAACCATGCATTGCAATATTACGCATCATTACAGTTACCATCTAAAGAAATTTAGGACAAACGTCACTTTCTTCTTAAATAAACGTCAGTTTCATGCAACTTTCATCTACTCCAAGAAAATAAAATCAAACATGTAATGCATGAAATACTTGCCTATGACAAAAGGTTGTTTTTGAAAATTTTCAGTTCCTGACATCAAGCTCTTCGTATGTCCATTTTGTTGCTTCAAACTATCCATATAAAGCCCAGAAAAATGCACGCCTGCTGAGGCCTCTAGTAAATCAGCAACTGAAGCAGAGCCCATGCCCAGGATCTTAACTAGCAATCAGTGTTCCTGATTTAAAGAGGAAAACCATTTAGCATATCTTCAACAGCATGAAGCCATTCATAAATCATTTCCTTTACAGCCAACAAGATAAGCACATACAGACCAAAAAAAACCTCCCCTCTGCATGACATAGTCTTAAGAGCCAAAAACATAATAAAATCAATCTGAGCACAAATGGCCTCAAGAGATCTAAACACCAGAACACTATATTATCCCCATTATTTCATAGATCCACACCACCTGCATTAACTGGGTATTTTCTACTCTCATCAATTTCATTGAAAACTTATGTACAATTGTTTTCCTTATTACCATAAGGAAAATAAGAAGCGTTAAAAATTGATCACAGAAGCTTTTATTTAACCGTTTCAGTAAATTTAGAGCCGCCTGCAACTTAGCAAACTACTTTTATTGAACACTTAACAGCCAGCATAAGCTCTGTACCATATGATATATTAACGAATTGCAACCAAGCAAAACACCATACACAAACAGCATCCGATTCACACAATTGACATAAAATCCAACCTCAATCACATTTCGCATCCGTACAGCAGCAGAATTACAGTCCTAAACAACACAGATCAACAGAACAGCAGTACAGCAATTACAACAAACACACACAAAAAGCAGATTCAGATTCTTCGACAGTGAAATCAACAGAAACTTGAGAAATCCGCATTAACCGACCTCTATCCACCAATCCGCAAAAGAAAACGAACGAATCGAGATCATAAATAAACAAAAGACAGAAAGCAATAAAAAAAAATTAAAAAAAAAAAAAAGCTTCAAAGTAGCGCGCTACATACCAGTACGATTACGCAGCAGATCCAATCGAAATCCCGCGGCGATCAGGTAACGTATGCAAATTCCTTTCTTAAAAAAGAAAAAAAGAAATATTATTTAATACTATAATAGATTAAAGAAACAAAAACTGAGATTCAAAGATTCAGTCAAATTAATCAGGAAAGTAAAGCAAAGAAACCAAATGCAGTTGAGTCCGAACGCACCGACGTGAAATTGCTTAGAAAGTGAGAAACAAAGGAGGAAGAAGAGGAGAGAGAGAGAGAGAGAGAGAGAGAGAGAGAGAGTGGAGAGAGAAAGAAAATGAAGGTTCTTGGCTCTGATACAGACGTTTGGATTGGCAGTATATATACAGTGGTGCCGGAGATAGAGGAGACGGAGACCTTGAATCCGATTCCATTTGGTGGGCCCGATATCCGGTGCTTCCCGTTTTTATTAAAAATATTATTAATATTTTCGACAAATATTTATAGTGACACCATATTTATTCTTAAATTATCGAGCTGTTGTAATATAGCTGTCGTTCTTGTCTAATACATTTTTTTTATTTACATTATTTTTTTAAAAATATATATTTGATATTAAAATCTTTAATAGTGCAGACGATTTGATAAATCTTTTGAACCAATTCAAAATTTTAGGTTGATGACTCGAGCAACCTGAATAGAGTTCATAAGCTAAGTCAACTCAATCCAACCCTCTATGTTCAAGTTGGTTGAGTTAGTGACTCGAGCAACCCTAATACAATTCACAACTCAACTCAACTCAACCCAATACGAAAATAGTTTTGTTGAATTGGGTTGTCGGATTATTTTTTTTCATTATTAAAAATTTATTAGTAACTAAAATTTTATAAAATTTAAATATCAAATATTTATAAGTCACATCACATCAGTTACAAATACGACCTATTTTTAATTTTTATAATTCTCTTAAAAGTATGATAGGGTTGGAATGGGTTGACCTGACAAAAAAATGTCAACGAGCCAACTGAAGCGAAAAGAATCTAATTCAACCCATTATCGAGTCATATGAATATTGAGTCTATTAAAAAGTTTTAAAAAATAATGTCATGAAATAAGTTACTCTCGCTAATTAATTAGATAAATATTTAAGAACAAAAATTACGCTTCCTTTTTTGCGACTCCCGAACATACTTTTTATTTATTGTATGGTTTTTTTTTTTTTAATAAAGAATTGTTTTTATATTTTTAATAATATTTTAGATCTTACATCATCCTTGAAAGCTGTTGACTGAATTAATTAAATAATAATAATTAATTAATGTATAAATTTTGAGGAAAGTGTAATAATAAAGTGAAGAATATAATATAAGCCAAAACAATGAATGGTAGTGCGGTCGGGCGGTAACGCTGTCGTACGGCGGTGCTGTGGAAAAACTTAGCATAAATTACGATTCCAGCGTGGCACTGACTCGGCTGTGGGGCCCACCGCTTTTTTAGGAGATTGATTGCCCTTGATTTCTGTATCATAATATTCTGTAATTTCTTTAAAAAAATGAAAATTTTGCTTTTCCCAATAAATGGTTCTTCAAGTTGTTTTTTTAATCTATTTTTATTTTTATATTATTTTTTTAATTATTTAAAAAATTAATTATATCAATAACTAAAATTTTATAAATTAGAAATATCAGACATTCACGCGTTATAACTTATCTTTAATATCGTTACAAATATCAAATATTTTTAATCTTCATAAAAATAATATAAAAAGGTTGTTCAAGTTCTAGAAAGGCTCTGAAGTTCTGAGTGGTTCTCTTACATGTCATAGACCCTATCGAAATCTGGAAGTTGTTCATTAGGTTATAGCATTGGAAATTCCTAGTTGGCGAATTTCATCTTAGGTGAACTAACTTTCTGTTATCATACGTCTTAGTGAGCTTGCATAGCCACAACACCTGTATCATGGGTTGAGTCGTGACCTCATTATATCTCTTAGAACATTACGACATTCGGTTTGAACATATTTGTGTAAGGTTAACTAGCGACCCTTCCACATGAAAAATCATACAACCGAAGAGAGCCCTCGTGTGCGTGTCTCAACCCTCTCAAGGTAGGTTTACATTATATCGAGCCTGTTCATGGGACCTCAGATTGTTCCACACATTAATATGATCTTTAAAATTCTTAAACTTCACAAAGGTTTTTTGACTTATGTTGTCGGAAGCAAACCCCAGCTCATGGGAATATAGTCATCGATAAATAGTAAAAAATAAATGCTCCCGCTCAACGATTTAGTTTGCATTGACCCACATAAATCAATTTATTCAATTTTTGGTAATACAAAAAAAACCATATATTTATATCCCTCGGTAATTCCACGTTCATCATCTTATTTGTGAAATTATGACAATTTAGATTTTCCAACTCGATTTCGTATTGTCATCAATAAAATAAAATGTCCTCTAATCATCAATTGTTCAGCCCTCTATAAATTGTACCTAAAATCAGGCACAAATTGAACATTATCCAATAGTCGTACCTTATCCTAACTTTTTTCAATTTTTCCCATGTCTTTTTCTTCCACTTGCTTATTTCTTGTATTGCCAAGTTGCACCTTAATTCATTGCCTCTCATCGAACTCCTGAAATAAAGATTTGGTGTCTGCATATGGCTCGAGCATCGGCTGTCAACAAACCATAAATCACTTTATTTTGGTTAATTTCAATACAAGCCATAAAAAAACTTAAAAAAAAAAAAAAAAAACTTTCTTCTTTTTTCTTTATTTTCTGCGGCAAAGTTCATCTACGGATCTTTATATTAACAATCAGCGTTTATATGTCTAACTTTGAATTCACTTATTGAACTGCTTTTGTCCATCATTTCTCCCTCAGATCATCTTCATCCACAACCTGTTAAACGAAAATTCTCTCTTTAGTTGGTGACTATGTTTGTGGTCAAATTTTGGAGTTAAAGCTTTTCAACAACTTTGCAACAATTGTTTCATATGAAATCTGTTCTCCATAGCCATGCAGTTGGCTAACTATTGTCAGACAAAAAATCAGCAATTGATTCACAATTTGACTGTTATGGTCTTTAAATTTTGCTTTAATGTAGTTGCTGCTACAGTTATACAGTTAGTGAGAAGATAGTCTCATGAATGGCTTGCTAACTAATGAACAGAGTTTTGTCATTTTTCTCTTGGTTTCTCTCAACCTTTTCTTTTGCTGTTGGTTCAAACATCAACAAACATCTCGTTCTATAGTTTCTGTAGTCTAAGCAAGGACTTCATTTGATGCTCCACCACTCATATTTCTCACTATTAAAAATTGATACGGTAAAAAAAAACTATAAAAAAACACTCATTCTTATGTTGACCAAACCTGCCTATGATACCGAATTAAAGCCGTAAATAATTTATTATTGTTTTACTCGCACCTTACTAAAAGAATTACAAAGTGCTAGTCTTTTTTTACTTCTAATTTGCTTCTAATATGGCAATGTGTCTTAATTTGTTCTAATTGGACATCGTATATAATAATTTTCAAAGTTATTATAGACCAATTTTGATAGAGTAGGTCAAAAGGAGTTGAATACAATGAACCGAAACTCGAAATAAGTCTCCACTTGCCCACACTTATGCTTACGCTGACCCACACGCCTAGCTCCTTGGCTAGCTGCACCTCCACGTGCACATGAAGCACATGCACCCACGCATCTTCAACCTCTTGACAAGCTCGTTTTTCCTCTCTACAGAAGAAGTAACCATTTGGTCATTGTTTTGAAGAGAGGCCAAGTGAAAAAGATATGTCAATGAAGATATAGATTATCTATATCTATGCACCACGTGCCTGTTGAAGAACAAGCCACGACTTAGTAAAAAGCAACCCACATAAATTTTAAATTCTAGATAAAATGAAAAATTAATTTAATTTTATATTATGAGAATGACACAATATCACCCTCAAAAGTGTGAATAGATCTGAAAATATTATTATTCAAAGAACAATACACAGTGAAATAGAATTGGGATAGAAAGTTTAATCTTTCATTCATTCATATACACAGTGAAATATATTCTGATTATAATCTTTTGGATACCGAAACGGGGGCAAAAGTGGAATTTCACTCCCAACTAAATATATGGAAATGCAAAGAATATATAGATGAGTGATTTTGTTTGGTTTTTGAAGCACAAAATCTAATAAAAAGGTTTTTAACTAAAATAAAAATAATAAAATAAAATAATAATAATAATAATAATGGGGTTAAATAAATGGGGCACATAATGTAAAAAAGAAGGGCGCATGGCCAAAAGTTTGCCTCCATAATCATTTGAGTTTGGAGGATCCAACGTTCATAATTCCCCTCTTCCCCTTTACACTTTACACTTTTTTTTTTCTTCATTTAACTCTGAACGTAGCTGAGAAATGATCGGGTTTCTATCGGTTTGAAGTCTTTTTTACTATAACTTTTTTATTTGAGTCAGCACGGTGGATGAATTTGTGATGTCCCACGTTGGTTGGGGAGGAGAACAAAACACCCTTTATAAGGGTGTGGAAATCTTCCTCTAAAGACGCGTTTTAAAGCCTTGAAGGGAAGCCCGAAAGGAAAAGTCTAAAGATGACAATATCTGTTAGCGGTGGATCACTTGCTCTAAGCAAAGTACTTAATAGCGAACGCTAGTTGATATTAGTCGATATATTAATTAGAGACATTGATAATATTATTTTTTTTAAAAAGTAAATAAAAATAATAATATAAATGAAATTACTTAATTTAGGAATATTTTGGATAACTTAATATTAAAATTAAGAACATACAACGGTACGAATTTTATTTTATGCTAAAATTACCGGGCTGTGGGGTCACCGACAAATCGCAATGCCCGCATTGATTCCGATGGTCACGGTCAATTCAATATAAAAAGGAAAAAAGGATAAACCGGCGGTTTGAATCATAATAATTACGAAAACCAGGAAGGACCATTCGTACTATTTGTGTGAGTAATGTAGCGTATCAAAACCCGTAATCCACTCAAGTTCCGACGTGGGAGGAAGTTGTACACGTGTCGTAATCACATTTGTCTCATATTATCCGACGTGGAATAACCGTTTTCAAGTCAAAACTCGAAAACACCAACTTATTTAATGATAATTCATTAATGTTGTCTGGTATGGGGCTTCTGACGGTGCTTCGTTTATTGACGTCCGGCTTTAAGCCTCCTTCCTGCCGTTAATCAACGGCCGTCATCTCAGAATCTTTTTCCTTTTTCAAATTTCAAATTTTTTTGTTTCCTTTTTGGGTTATATTTGTTTTTAAAAATATATATATATATATTAAAGTTTTTGGTAATTTTATTTTTTTAAATGATTTTTTTTCTTCATTTTTTTTAATAATACGTTTATAATGCCATTAAAAATAAATTATAGTTTCAATTAATGGTAAAAATAATTTGAAATTTTTTTAAATGTTTAAATATTTTTTTAAATAAAATACAAAATTAGAGGTATTTTTATTAATTTGTAAAGATAAAAATATATTAAAAAATGTTTATGAATGAACTTATATAGACACTCCAAAACGTTACAATTGAAGCTTTCATTATATTCTTCATCTCTCTCTCGCGAACTTCCCCCACGTCGAAGGAGCATTTACTAAACCGGTTCTGATTTTCTTCTTCTTCTTCTTCTGAGAATCCTGATATCAACGATCACGAGAAGCTCGTTGAACTTCTCACCAAATTTTGTTACTAATTAATTTCCTCCGGAAAGGAAGTCGAAGATTCATTACTGGTGAAGATTTTGATCATTGTGCTTGTTAGGTATTGTTTTTTTTGTTTTTTTTTTTTTTTTTCTGAAGCGAATCGAGAATCGGCATTGTTTGTTTCTTTTTCAGATCGTGATAAACAGAGGAAGAATCGAATTGGAGTGTAAATCTTTTGTTTCTGTGCGTTGAAAAGAAAGAATTGGAGATTCTTGGAAGGAGAATCGAGTGTGATTCATCAAAATGCCGCAGGAATTCAGTTTTCGGAGTTCGATTTTGACGTCTCCGAACAAGAATATGAGAGGATTGAAGGCTCTGGTTCCGAATTGTAACGAGATTACTTCTAATTCCGCGATTTCTGAGGAAGTTATCAACGACGATGAATTGGCTCAGCGGAAAGCGGAAGAAGCTGGTAAGATTTAAATCCGTCGCACTCTTTTTTTCCGATCGCTTTTTGATTTTTATCTATCGAAGAGTTCGTATTTCTTCCGATTTCCCTCTTCTTTTTGTTTTTCATTTTTTGAAAATTCACGGAGTTTTCTCTTTACACTCCACTTTATTGTATTTCTCTTCACACCCACACCCCTTTAAAATTCAAAGTCTCAATTTTAAAATCACGAAAGTACACTGCCACAATTCAAAATTCCAAAATTTAAAACAATATATAAAAAATTCATATTATTTTTTCTTAAATGCCTATTTTAGTGATGTGATTTTTATTTAGTTTATTTAATTTTGGTCCAGAATTATAATTCTTTCTGGTTGACTTATGCTCACATTAATATTATAATTTAAGTTTTGTTATAATAATAATTTTTTTTTTTAAAAAAGAATTGTTTGGTTTCTTCCTTCTATATATTTAGTTGGGAATATATATAATATTTCCTTTCTTTTTTTGCCATATTAAAAAAATTAGTTAATTTTGAGAATGTAATTCTTAAAACCTATGAAGTGAAATGAAGTAGGGCTAAAATGGTAATTTGACACTGCAACATCTTATTTTAATACCCATAAATAATAATTACATATTTATTTAAAAATAATAAATAATAATGACATGTTTCGAAGGGAGAGATAATGATAGTTCCACTAATTTAGGAAAAGGTGAACAAAACATTAAAGAAAAAAAAAGAGAGAGAATCGAAGTGGTGGGAGTAATGTTGCAAATAAACCCAGAATTTCCCTTCAACTAATCCGGGCCATCTTCTAAAGAGATTGGTCCAATTTTTCAGCCCAAAGAAGAACATAATTCCTTTTTATTATTAATCTTTTTTTAACACAACAATTATTTTTGAAAAGAGGAGGAGGAGCTCTGTAACAAACTTGTGTTTTGTTATTGCTATTTGTAATGGTGATGTATTTTCAGCATTGAGGAGGAATCAAGCAGTGGAATGGCTACGCCAAATGGATCATGGAGCATTAGGAGTACTATCGAAGGAGCCCTCAGAAGAAGAGTTCTGTCTCGCTCTTCGCAATGGCCTTATCCTCTGCATCGTCCTCAACAAAGTAAACCCTGGTGTTGTTCCCAAGGTCCTAATATACTTCTTAATGCTATTGATTTCATTCTTCTTGTGAATAGTTAAAGTGGTGATGAAAAACCTAAGATACCCATTGGTTGGGGAGAAGAACGAAACACCCTTTATAGGGTGTAAAATCTCTCCCGAGCAAACACGTTTTAAAAATTTTGAGGAAAAACTCGAAAGGAAAAACCCAAAGAGGACAATATTTGTTAGCGATGTTGATGTCTTATTTGTTTATAATAGGTAGTGGAGAGTCCAGTTCTGACAGTTCAATCAACCGAAGGAGCTGCTCAATCTGCAATCCAGTATTTTGAAAACATGAGGAACTTCTTGGAGGCAGTTAAAAACATGAAGCTCTTGACATTCGAAGCTTCCGACTTGGAAAAGGTTCTAACCCTCTTCCTTTATCTTCTCTTGGCTGCACATATTCACTGAAAATGTTCATGTTTTGATGGAATTTGATGCGTGCAGGGAGGTACTTCTAGTAAAGTTGTGGAGTGTATTCTTTGCTTGAAAGGATATTATGAGTGGAAACAAGCTGGTGGGATTGGCGTTTGGAGATATGGAGGAACTGTACGGATCACATCTCTTGCCAAAAGTTCACCATCCGTGACTGGAACTGAGAGTACAGACGAGTCGGATTCGTCTCGGTTCGAGCAGCTACAAGACTTCCTCCATCTTTCTAATGAAGTTTCAGTTGAAGAATCAAGAACTTGCAGTGCTCTTGCTTTTCTTTTTGATCGTTTTGGACTCAAACTTCTACAAGCTTACCTTAAAGAGACTAACGAAGTTGAAGATTGGCCTTTAAATGCAATGGTAGGGTAAGGTCCTTTCTGGCATCAAATAGTTTACTTCTAAGTTTAAGCAATTGAAACTAACACTGAATCTGATAGGTAATTGATGCACTACTTAACAAGGTTGTCAAGGATTTCTCTGCACTGCTCATGTCTCAAGGCACTCAGGTACGTGAGATGGTACATTCAACAAAATGCAATGTAGTTCTAAGAGTTCTTTAAGTTTTATCTCTTTTTTTCTACAGCTTGGGCTCTTTCTGAAAAAGATGTTGAAAAGTGACTTAAGTTCATTATCAAAATCTGAATTCATAGAAGCAATTTCTCGATACATCAGTCAAAGAGCTAATATGGCATCAAGTGATATCTCCAAATTCTGTGTTTGTGGAGGAAAACGTGAGGTTATTCATAGGACTGCTTTTGGCCATGAAGAACAAGTTCGTGCTCAACAGAATCAAATTCAGGTTTTAATGCTTACTATATATATATATATATATGTGATATCCCAAATTGGTTAGGGAGGAGAACGAAACACCCTTTATAAGGGTGTGGAAACCTTTCCTTAGCGGACGCGTTTTAAAGCCTTGAGGGAAAGCCTTGAAAGGGAAAACCTAAAGAGGACAATATTTGCTAGCGGTGGGTCTGGGCCGTTACAAATGGTATCAGAACTAGACATCGAGCGATGTGCCAATGAGGAGGTTGTTCCCCGAAGGGGGGTGCCAGTAAGGACGCTGGACCTTGAAAGGGGGTGGATTTGGTGGGAGTCCCACATTGATTGGAGAAAGGAACAAGTGCCAGCAAGGATGCTCTGCCCTGAAGGGGGGTGGATTGTGATATCCCACCTTGGTTGGGGAGGAGAACGAAACACCCTTTATAAGGGTGTGGAAACCTTTCCTTAGCGGACGCGTTTTAAAGCCTTGAGGGAAAGCCCGAAAGGGAAAGCCCAAAGAGGACAATATCTGCTAGCGGTAGGTCTGGGCCGTTACAATATATATGCGTTGTTTCGTGTAGATTTTTAATAATTTGATTTGGTTGTTCTTCAGGAGCTAAACTCAGCATTTCAAGAAACCAAGCTTGAAGTTAAACACATACAGTCCCAATGGAACGAGGAAGTTGAAAGGCTTGGTGATATTTTTTTTTTCCCTATTCAATTGCTTCCTTTGAGTTCGTATGAACTTAATATGCTTATATTCTGTTTATTTTCATAGAACATCATCTCAAGGGCCTTGAAATGGCTTCCTCTTCTTACCACAAGGTCTTGGAAGAGAATCGTATACTTTACAATCAAGTTCAAGACCTTAAAGGTAAATTAACAATTTACTTCGTGCATATTATGAACATGTTCTTGCCGTGTCGATGTCCTAATGGTTTGTAAACATAGGAACAATAAGGGTATACTGTAGAGTGAGGCCTTTCTTGCCAGGACAAGCCAACCAGCATTCTACAGTTGATTATATTGGAGAAAATGGGAACATAATGATTGGAAGAAGAGTATTTTCCTTCAATAAAGTCTATGGAACTAATGTTACCCAAGGTATCAAATAGTTGAATCAAATACTATTAGTTGAATATTATCACTTAAGATAAGTGCTAACAAATTTTTGCAGGAGAAATATATATGGATACTCAACCATTGATTAGATCTGTTCTTGATGGTTTTAATGTATGCATCTTTGCATATGGACAAACTGGCTCGGGAAAGACATACACAATGGTAAACACTAACAAATTCTTTATCTCCTTGAAGACATACAAGTTTTTGTTGGGATATGGAGCCTGATGCTTATTTATAATAAAGATCTAGTAGAGATATATAGGGTAGATATTTCGTAAAGATTTGGTAGAGACATATTTGATAGATTAATATCTCGTTAAATCTGTTAAACCTATATTTAGTATGCGGAAACCATATATATACCCCATTAGGTCAGTGCTTTCAAAATTTACTTTCTTCATTCTCTGTATTCTCTTTTGGTGTACATACCTGAAGTCATTAGTAAAACCTTTATCCAATATTTCTCCTTGAATTATCTCTCTTCTATTTTTTGTGTTCATCTTGATTGAGTGTGTGTTGTTATACGACCTTAACAATTTTTATGTTCATTTTCTTGCAGAGTGGCCCAGATTTGATGAGTGAGGACACATGGGGTGTTAATTATCGAGCTCTCAATGACTTATTCCAAATATCAAATGCAAGATTGGATATGATAAAATATGAAGTTGGTGTTCAAATGATTGAAATATACAATGAGCAAGTGAGAGATTTGTTAGTCAGTGATGGCTCAAACAGAAGATATCCTTTTAAAACAACAGTTGCCAAGTAAATTTTGTGCATATGACCACAAGGATGGTTGGGAGGGAGTCCCATGTTGACTAACTTAGGGAATGATCATGGGTTTATAAGTAAGGAATACATCTCCAATGGTATGAGGCCTTTTGGGGAAGCCCAAAGCAAAGCCGTGAGAGCTTATGCTCAAAGTGGACAATATCATACCATTGTGGAGGTTCGTGATTCCTAACATGGTATCAGGGTCATGCTCTTAATTTATTCATGTCAATAGAATCCTCAAGTGTCGAACAAAGAAGTTGTGAGCCTCGAAGGTGTAGTCAAAAGTGATTCAAGTGTCGAACAAAGGGTGTACTTTGTTTAAGGACTCCAGAGAAGGAGTCGAGCCTCGATTAAGGGGAGGCTGTGTTCGAGGGCTCCATAGGCCTCAGGGGAGGCTCTATAGCGTACTTTGTTCAAGGGGAGGATTGTTGGGAGGGAGTCCTACATTGGCTAATTTAGGGAATGATCATGAGTTTATAAGTAAGGACTACTCCCTGTTGGTATGAGGCCTTTTGGGAAAGCCATAAGCAAAGCTACGAGAGCTTATGCTCAAAGTGGACAATATCATACCATTGTGGAGAGTTGTTATTACACACCTCTATGATTATATTCGTTTTCTTAACAGCTCGAACGTTAGATATACGAAACAACTCTCAACTAAGTGGCCTTAATGTACCTGATGCAAGCTGGGTTCCTGTGACATGCACTCAAGATGTTCTTCATTTGATGAACATTGGCCACAATAATCGAGCTATCGGTGCTACGGCGTTAAATGAGCGAAGTAGTCGGTCACATAGGTAGAAGCTTTTCTCTTCTTGATTTAATCCTACAAAACTGGGCTCTGTCTAAATGTTTATGCATGATCTTGTTGTAGTGTTTTAATAGTTCATGTTCTTGGGAAAGATTTGGTGTCTGGATCCATCACTAGGGGGTGTCTTCATCTAGTTGATCTAGCTGGTAGTGAAAGAGTGGACAAATCTGAAGCTGTTGGTGACAGATTAAAGGAAGCACAACATATAAACAAATCCCTCTCTGCACTTGGAGATGTGATATCTGCTCTTGCACAAAAGAGTGCTCATATCCCTTACAGAAATAGCAAACTCACTCAACTCCTTCAAGATTCTTTAGGTAACCTTTCTTTTTCTTGCCTTTTTCTTGGCTAGTTTATAATATGTGCTACATTTTCCTTGAAGAACAGGTGGACAAGCTAAGACATTGATGTTTGTACACATAAATTCCGAGGTCGATGCACTCGGAGAGACGATTAGCACGCTTAAGTTTGCTGAGAGAGTTGCCTCCATTGAATTAGGTGCAGCTCGTTGTAACAAAGAAAACAGTCAAATCCGAGAGCTTAAAGACGAGGTTAGTTTCGTATGCATTAGTGTATACCATTAGTGTTTACCATTGTGTACGAGAGTGTCCTACCAACCAAACTTTGTTCTTCATATTTTTGTTTAGATATCGAATCTTAAATCAGCTTTAGAGATGAAGGATACAGAGCTTGAACAGCTAAAGGGTGGCAATGCTCGAGCTCTTGGACACAATCAGAAGCCAAGAATTGCCTCGCCCTTTCGTGTTCTAAGACATGGTACTAATGGAGGTGCTAAGCCTGAACATAGTCAACGGCCTCTGGATGATACTAAAACTTTGAAGGTAAGCAAACGTCTTCGATGATTCTTTTGTTAAAATATCATTACTAGTCCAATAGAGTCTAGCCCAGTAATTGTATAAGTCTATTGTTTATTTATTTTAGGAAAATGATTTAAGTATTTTAGGAAAGATTTAGATATTTTAAGAATAAATTGTTTAGCCAATACCCCTCCACCCTACCTAGGTTTTCATCCCAAGACATACAAAGCACGTGGACACCCCTAGGCTCTGCTCTCGCTTGCTTTCATGTACACGTCTTACCTCTTCCCTACAACCCATGACATACCTTGCTTTCTATGTCGTGCTTCCTCCAATATTGGAACGGAACCTTTCCTTTACTTTAAGCTTAGGCTGACTTGCTTTCGTAGCTGTCTTCCTTTCCTCATTGCCACTGGACTCGAGCAAAAAACTAGATTTCCGAACCTTTTTTTCCCACCCCATTCAATGGAGGGCTGTAACTGAAGCAAACACTTGGCTTTAGAGTTCTATCACGTAAGGGAGAAGAAAGACTGAATGTGTGAAGCAGGGGGTTAGAAGGGAACTTCTCCCCTTGTCTGTCATCTACAAATCCACTCAATTTATCTTGATTTGGGCAGTCACGGGCTCTTTGAGGTCCTCCACAAATGAAACAACCACAACCCTTCTTTGTTAGGTTTACCAGGCTAGAGTGCAGTAGTTTCTATAGAATGTTTCTCGATCGGTCTTGATAAAGAGTGCAAGTGTTTTCCACAAAGAGTTGTGTTCAGTAATCTAGTATCAGAGCCAGACATCGAGCGGTGTGCCAGCGAGGACGCTGAGCCCCCAAGGGTAGTGGATTGTGAGATCCCACATTAGTTGGAGAGGGGAACGAATGTGGAAACCTCTATCCCTAGTAGATGCGTTTTAAAACTTTTTGGGGAAGCCCAAAGCAAAGCCACGAGAGCTTATGCTCAAAGTGGATAATATCATACCATGGAGAGTCGTGATTCCTAACACGTGGCTAGTTCCAAAACCGAGATAAAACTAATCTCTTTTGTTATATGTTTTGACAACATTTTGATGATATCAGGCTAGAAGCTGCTCTTCAGGAAAGCAAAGAAGGTCAAGATTTCCCTCAACATTCACAGAGAAAGATGCAATAAAAATGAGATTGTTAGGTGAAGAGAGATCAACAAGTTCAAGCTCTGGAAATCCAAGGTCACCATCTCCACCAGTTAGGAGATCAATATCAACAGATAGAGGTGCCCTTTTAAGAAGCAAGGTTAAGACAGAGACGAACGAGAACCAACCAATAGCAAAGCCTTCATCATTTCTTGATATCCAAAAAACAGCAATGGGCTCAACAAAGAAGAAGCAACTAGTTTGCCAAGAAAAAAATGAGCAAGATTCAAGAAAGAGTGACTTCTCTGAGATGGAGAATGAGCAGTTTCTTTGGGGAATGCCTCTTGGTGGTGCTTTGAAGGTGAAAAAAGCTTGTCACAACTTTCCGAGGAACTCTCAGAATCTGGAACCACCAAGGTAAACTTAGTTACAACGTTACTTTTGATTCCATGTTAAATTAAATCTAAAAGTTTAATGGAGATCCCACATCGGTTGGAGAGGAGACCGAAACACCCTTTATAAGGGTGTGGAAACCTCCCCCGTGTTTTAAAAGCTTTGAGAAGAAGCCCGAAGGAAAAAGTCTAAAGAAGACAATATCTGTTAGCGGTGGATTTGGGCCGTTACATTTAACTTGATGGATTATAATAAACTTTAATACTCCCCTCGTTAGCAGGCTTAGAGATCTATAAAAGGTCAAACAAATGGAAATCAATATTAGTTGAGAAGAAAATGACATCAGAGGAGCACCTCTAACCTTAAGGTTAAAGTAATGTACGAGCCTACTCCTGGAGGAACAGTGTTAAGAAAATATATAAATTAATTATTAAATTAACAGAGATTTTGCCAAGAAGTGATGTTTTCTCTATTTATTAACAGAGTTTTTGTGGTTTATTATGGAACAGAGTACAAGTTGGGGCTGTTGAAACTCTGCTAAGAACAAGTAGAGTTGAGAATGGGAGTCGCAATCAAAACAAAGTCAGCAATGGATCAATGCCTGAATTTGGAAGAAGCAGATCTACAACTCGCAGGAAATGAACACTGAAAATATATTTGTAGCTATATCTTATTTGATTGATTGATTGAATTTTTTTTCCTTTTTGTTACGTTATTCTTTGTATATCAATTATAATTCTAAAAAATCTTGTTGAAATGGGGTGCTCTCTGGATGCTGCTGGTGTAGTAAATTTCCTTTGTATAGGCTTGATTTTTCTTCGGTTTCAATTTAGGTTGGATTAAATATTTAAAAAAATAAAAAATTGGTTCGATTTTCGAGTTGACATATTTTTATTGAGTCATCTCGACCAACCCAAAAATAGGGTTATAACCCAATACTATCTTTTTTTTAAAAAAAAAATGTTTACCATCGATATTAGTAATGTATTATGACCTATAAATGTTTAATATTTGAACTTTACGAGATTTTAATTATTAAGGTAATATGCATGTCGGATGAATATCATTTTTAAAGATAATTACTAATTTCTCTCTCTCCACAGTTTCTGAGAAGCTCAGTCAATATGATAATGGAGATGAAACAATCAGAAAACAACACAGAAAAATGGTGCCTGCTGCTAATATTTTTGGTTTCTACATACACCAACATGTTATGCATCATTTCCAACCAAAAATAACTCACATTAACATGGATCTCTCTAATCAGTAGAGAAATGTGCAGTGTGCCTAGCATAAGCCATACGACTGTCAAGATCACCTACCGAAACATCTCATTACTGACGACGTAAGAGCAGACGACAGAAACTTCATCCCAGTAGACCCGCCAGGAAAATAGGAAACAGCGTAGTATGCAAGTGCAAGAACCTGGAGTAACACCAAAACGTTTCAATTCGGACCGATACGAAATGGAACAATAAATGCATTATGGGAATAAAATTTGGAAGAATGATGAAGATACCTGTAATACAGAGAAGAACACTGAGAGAACGTAGCTGTGAAGCCCCATGGAAACATATAAAGTGCCCAACATACTACCAATAAAGATTGCGGTAAAAGGAAGTCTCTGAATCATGAAGCGAAGTAACAAATCAGCTAAAATAATGAGAGGGTGGCGGTAAAAAATGTATTTACATTTAGGGAAAAGTTACCTCTTTAGAGAACATATGAGCAAGCTGATTCTGTGGACCCTTAAGTGCAAAGAAGGATCCAATGATGAAGCAGCAGCCAAGAGTAAAGCAGATGGCGAACTTTTGAGGCATAAGAACCATGACAGGGAGGAACATGGTGAACGCAATGAAGATAAAGAAAACTCCAGTTGCTAGAAACAAACCAAAGTACATCAGGGCTTTTCCCGAGGGAACGTTACTAGTGGCCGACTGGAAGTTTCCGGGAAGTTCTCTCACTCCTTTCGAAACCCTATAGAAGGATCAAATCACGAAATAATCAGAAAATTATATGAAAGATGTGAATAAATGCCCTTATGAGAGAAATGGTTGACGAGAGTTCCTCGAATGGTTTTATGAAAATCCTGAAATATCAGGCAAAAATGAGGCGTTGTAAAGGATACTATCGTTGAACTCGGAAGTAGTCCTTTGGGAAGAAACCCCAAGTTATCTTGGATGTGACATAGAATGTGAGATCCCACATCGATTGGAGAAGGAAATGAGTGCCAGCGAGGACGTTTGGCCCCGAAGGGATGGATTGTGAGATCCCACATCAGTTGGGGAGGAGAACAAAACATTCTTTATAAAGGTGTGGAAACTTTTTCTTAGCAAACACGTTTTAAAAACCTTGAGGGGAAGCCTGAAGGGAAAGCTCAAATAAGATAATATCTGCCTGCGGTGGACTTGAGCTGTTACATAGAAACATAGAAGCTTGAAAGGTTGCCTTAAACTCATTTAGTGCTTCTGCTGGTTCTACTGTTCTTTGGAATGAAGCGAATCTAAAAGTCATGAAGGCTATGAAGTAAGCCTTTTATACGCTACACAATTTAAGCTCGCTGTCTGTGAGCTCAAGTAGATATTGTCCTCTTTGGGTTTTCCCTTCTAGGCTTCCCCTCAAGGTTTCAAAACGCGTCGAGAGAGGGTTCCACATTCTTATAAGGAATGCTTCGTTCCCCTCTCTAACCGATGTCGGATCTCACACAATGAATTAGAAGTGTCTTCAATGGTCGGAAAACTTTCAATATTCTAAAACTAGCAGACTGCCGAGGGCAACACCCAGCCATTTCTCGTTTATTTTGAAAACCAGTTCGATCACTTGGAGACTGAGCCCTATTGACTCTCAATATCTATAGTTAAAAGCACCTCGCATTCCCTTCCTTATATGATTTTTGGTGGAAGAGCTGCAATGCTCAAGGATGGCCTAAGGAGATGAAAAGGAGTAAGGACAAAATGTACACGGATTATTTAACGAAAGCAGGGTCTTGTCCGCTTTTGTTTTTGTAACACCCGCTCATCGACAACTCGATTCACAGGAGTTACCACTGACATTGATAATTTACTCCGAAAACCAGTCATAAAACCAAAGCATTTTCATATATAACATGTAAAACCAGCACATTTTACCACTATGAAATAACCAAAGTAAGTTTTCTAACAACAAAAACATATATACACAAAACAAACTTAGAAATGAATTCCCGGTAGTCCCTAGCCCGCTGGTCATCCTTGGTTGGCCTGCATCATCTATATCGGGAAAGAAAAGTTAAAATAATTTTGATGAGTAATTAATTTACTCAGTAAGTATCTAACTTGTCTTTCACGAGTTTATTACTAATGTTTCCAACTGTTTTAAAGTTTTATTCATCATTAACTCCTAGTTTCTCTTATTAAGATCCTTTGTTCTTTAATAAGGTATTTCAGCTACCTCTAGCTTAGGTTATTGATTATGTTTATTTAAAATTTTTGGACTCGTATGTAAGACTTGCTCTCAGTCAAATAGGCCCGTCTACTAATTTCTTTGGCGGTCTGTAACATCATATATATCAACGGTCAGAAATACTCATTGTTCCTAACTTAGCACATAGGACGTTGGTCAAAAACTCCGTGAGAATTAGTAGACTATAGATAATGTCTCCAAATCTTTAGAGAAAATACCACAACAGCTAACCTAAATCATGAATTGGATAGTTGCATTCATAATCTTTCAATTGTCAAGACGCATAAGCAATAACTTTCCTGTTCTGCATAAGTACGCAACCCAACCCAACCATTTTTAGAGGCATCACTATAAATTACCAGATTCCTAGTACCGAAGCACTAGTGATGATGCCAGTCTTTCCTTGAGTTCCTGAAAACTCCTTTTAGAAGCTCGGCTCCACTCAAATTTCTTCCATTTTCTAGTTAATTGAGTCAAAGGCGCGAATTAATATCCTGGGTAACTATAGTTGGTCGAGCCTAACCTATAACTACCTCCACCTTTGCTGGATCAACACCTATGTCATCCTTAGATACCACATGTCCAAGGAATACCACCCTTTGAAGCCAAAACTCACATTTTGAGAATTTGACAAGTAGTTTATGTTCGTGTAATACCAGCAAGACTTTCCTCAAATGCTTTGCATGCTCATCATCTGTCTTGGAATAAACCAAGATATCATCAATGAACACAATCACAAAAGAATCCAAGAAATCTTCGAATACTCGATTCATTAACTCCATAAACACAGCAGAGGTGTTAGTCAAATCAAAGGACATCACAACAAACTCATAGTGCCCATAACGAGTACGAAAAGCTGTATACGACATGTCCTCTTCTTTGACTCTTATTTGATGATAACCAGCACGAAGATCAATCTTAAAAGATACTGCTGCCTCTTGAAGCTGATCAAACAAGTCATCAATTCGTAGCAACGAATACTTATTTTTAATTGTCACTTCGTTCAACTCTCTATAATCAATACAGGGACATAGTGTACCATCTTTCTTCTTCACAAATAACATTGGAGCTCCCCATGGTGACACATTGAGCCGTATGAACCTTTGGTTCAACAACTCTTGTAATTGCAGCTTTAATTCTTTCAATTCTGTAGGAGCCATCCTGTAAGGAGCTTTAGAAATAGGTGTCGTTCCTGGTTTCAGTTCAATGCCAAACTTGACTTCCCGTTTTAGTGGCAACCGAGGTAATTCATCAGGGAAGACATCTAGAAACTCATTCACCATAGGTACAACTGTGACACACTGAGCCGTATGAACCTCTGGTTCAACAACTCTTGTAATTGCAGCTTTAATTCTTTCAATTCTGTAGGAGCCATCCTGTAAGGAGCTTTAGAAATAGGTGTCGTTCCTGGTTTCAGTTCAATGCCAAACTTGACTTCCCGTTTTAGTGGCAACCGAGGTAATTCATCAGGGAAGACATCTAGAAACTCATTCACCATAGGTACAACTGTGACACACTGAGCCGTATGAACCTCTGGTTCAACAACTCTTGTAATTGCAGCTTTAATTCTTTCAATTCTGTAGGAGCCATCCTGTAAGGAGCTTTAGAAATAGGTGTCGTTCCTGGTTCCAGTTCAATGCCAAACTTGACTTCCCGTTCTGGTGGCAACCGAGGTAATTCATCAGGGAAGACATCCAAAAACTCATTCACCATAGGTACAACTGATACATCTGTATCAACTCGTCTGACTTTTGCAACACTAGCCTGGAACGCTAGGCACCATGAGTAATCAACTTCCTGGTTTTTAAAGTAATTATCGTTTTGGGAATACTTCCCGGCTTTGTACCCTAAAACTGAAAGCTTTTTCCCATTGGAGATTGGAATACTATCTCTTTCTTGTAACAATCAATACTGGCATGATGAGCTGATAGTCAATCCATGCCCAACATAACATCATGATCATACCTATCTAGTATCATTAATAACATATCTAATGGTTAGCCAAATACTATCACTTTATCAAATTTCACATTTTCACAAGTCATCGGTGTATGACTCCTGTAGGTGTAGAAACTAACAACTCATAGCCTAGAGGTTTTACCTCAAGTCGAGCTTGACGAACAAATAATTAGTGATATAAAAGAATGTGTTGAGCCAGAATCAAGTACAGTATATGCACACTAACCACAAATAGATAAAGTACCTGTCACCACAGTGCTGGCATCCTCCACTGCCTTGCTCATCGTGGTGAAGGCTTTACCTCGAGCCTTAGTCTATCCTCCAGCGCTCGACTGACCACCTCCTCCTGGAGCGGGCCTTTCAGTGCGTACCACATTACGATTCCTCGCGCTACGACACATTCTGGCTAGATGGTCACCCTTGCCACAATTATAACAGGTCTTATTTGTAGCAGTACAGGGTCCCTTGTGCGTCAACCCACATTTACCACAAACTTCCTTCCCATCACCTATAGAAGGCCAACGATCAACTCGTCGCTGTGCTGTCTGTTGTTGCAATCCTAAGGACGTCTAAGTAAATTTTGCTTACCACATGATTGTGCTTGACTGCTGGAGCCTTGATCACTCCTTGGTAGTTTAACAGTAACATTGTAAGCGGTAACGAAATCTTGGGATGCATGAGCAGACACGGATCCCTGTATCTCAGGCCTTAAACCCTGAATAAAGAAATCTGTCTTCTCTTCCTCAGTTGCAACCATGTGAGGAGCAAATTTGGATAACTGAGTGAACTCCATCTCATACTCCTCCACTAACCTGTTACCCTACTTCAATTGCATAAAGGCTGTTCGATTTCGAGATCTTGCTAGGGTATAATAATACTTCCTCACAGAATTCATGTTTAAACGTCGACCACGAAATCGAGACTCCACTAGCCTCCATCTTTGGCTTTTTTACTTTCCACAAAAAAATGAGTTGATCTCTCTAACATGTATGTGACACACAACACTTTATGACTTTCTAGAAAGTTGAAGAATGTAAATTTTGTTTCAATACATTTCAGCCACCACTCAGCTGCCTAAGGGTCAGTCACCTTTCCTGCAAAAGTTGGCGGGGCAAGTTTCGTAAAATCACGTATATACCCACTCTCCTCCGTCACACAACTCCAGACTTGTGAAAATGTAAAATTTGATAGAGTGGTAGTATCTGGCCAACCATTAGATGTGTTATTAATGGTGCTAGATATGTACAACCACGATGTTATTTTGGGCATGAATTGGCTATCTGCTCATCATGCCAGTATTGATTGTTACAAGAAAGAGATAGTATTCCAACCTCCAATGGGAAAAAGCTTTCGGTTTCAAGGTATGAAGTCGAGAAGTATTTCCAAGACGATAACTACTTTAAAGGCCAGGAAGTTAATTACTCATGGTGTTGGCGTTCCTGGCTAGTTTTGCAGAAGTCAGACGAGTTGATACAGATATATCAGTTTTCCTGGATGTCTTCCCTGATGAATTACCTCGATTGCCACTAGAGCAGGAAGTCAATTTTGGAATTGAACTGAAACCAGAAACGACACCTATTTCTAAAGCTCCTTACAGGATGGCTCCTACAGAATCTACACAAGTTGTTGAACCAGGGGTTCATACGACCCAGTGTGTCACCATGGGAAGCTCCAGTGTTGTTTGTGAAGAAGAAAGATGGTACACTACGCCTCTGTATTGATTATAGAGAGTTGCCACGAATTGATGACTTGTTTGATCAGCTTCAAGGGACAACAGTATTTTTGAAGATTGATCTTCATTCTGGTTATCATCACATAAGAGTCAAAGAAGAGGACATACCGAAGACAACTTTTCGTACTCGTTATGGACACTATGAGTTTGTTGTGATGTTCTTTGGTGTAACTAACGCCCCTGCTGTGTTTATGGAGCTGATGAATCGAGTATTCTAAGATTTTCTGAATTCTTTTATGATTGTGTTCATTGATGATATCTTGATTTATTCCAAGACATATGAACATGCGAGGATTTGAGGAAAATCTTGCTGGTATTACGCGAACATAAATTATTTGCCAAATTCTCGAAAGGTGAGTTTTGGCCTCAAAAGGTGGTATTCCTTGGTCTGGTCATGTGGTATCCAAGGATGACATAGTTGTTGATCCAGCAAAGGTGAAGGCAATTATAGGTTGGGCTCGACCAACTATAGTTACTGAGGTGAGAAGTTTACTGGGTTTAGCAGGATATTACAAGCGATTTATTAAAGACTTCGCAAAAATTGTAGCGCCTTTGACTCAATTAACTAGAAAAGGGAAGACATTTGAGTGGAGTCGAGCTTGTGAGAGAAGTTTTTAGGAACTCAAGGAAAGACTAGCATCAGCACCCGTGCTTATTGTACCTGATAGTATTGGAGATCTGATAATCTATAGTGATGTCTCTAAAAATTGGTTGGGTTGCGTACTTATGCAGAACAGGAGAATTATTGCTTTTGCCTCTTGACAGTTGAAAGATTATGAATGCAACTATCCAAGTCATAATTTAAAGTTAGCTATTGTGGTATTTGCTCTAAAGATTTGGATAAATTATCTGTATGGTGAAAAGATACATGTATATACAGATCACAAAAGTCTCAAATATTTGTTTACACGGGAGGAGCTAAATATAAGGCAGCGCCGATGGTTGGAGTTAGTGAAGGATCATGATATGCAGATCCTTCATCACCTTGGCAAAGCTAATGTAGTAGCTGATGTTTTGAGTCGTAAAACAACTCACTCATCTGCAATGTTGATGAGGCAAACCAACATTCAGATGGAGTTTGAATGATCTCAGATAGTTGTTTTAGTTAGGTAAGCGACAGCTCAGTTAGCTTTTATGACTATCTGCTCGACATTGTAGCAACAAATTATTCAAGGTCAACCGAAGGACCCTTATTTTGCAAAAGTCATGGAGCAACTTGAGACTGAACAAGTCAGAAATTTCTTGATGACAGGTGATGGATGTTTAAAGTGGCGGAATCGAACTTGTGTACCTAACGATGTAAAGATCAAGAGGAAGATTCTATTTGAGGCACATGAGTCACTCTATACTGTACATCCAGATGCCACGAAGATGTATCAGGATTTGAAGACATGCTTTTGGTGGCCTGGAACGAGTTGTTGAACATTATAAATATGTGAATGCATGCAATAGATGTGAGCATGCTATATGTGTATACATTGATAGAAAAGTTATGACTACATAATACATTGATAGAAAAGTTATGACTATAGGATATGCTTATAGTTGTTGAGTCCTGATCTATTTTTATAAGTATTGTAGTCTACTAATTCCGGCGGAGTTCCTAACCAACACGTTGTGTGCTAAGTTAGGAACAACGAGTATTCCTGACCGTTGGTATGTATGATGTTACAGGCCTCCAGAGAAATTAGTAAATGAGTCGTATTTGACCGAGAGTGAGTCTTACATACGAGTCCAAAAATTCTAAATAAGCATATAGAAAGTCAGTAACGTAAGCTAGAGGTAGCTGAAATACCTTATTAGCGAACAAATGATCCTAATGAAAGAAGCTAGTAATCAATGGTGAATAAAACTTAAAAACAGCAGGAAAGATAAGTAAGAAACTTGTGAATGACAAGTTAGCAACTTATCGAGTAAATTAATTACTCATCAAAATTATTTTAACTTTTCTTTCCTGGTATAGATGATGTAGACCAACTGAGGACGAGACCAGCGGGCTAGAGACTACAGGGAATCCATTTCTAAGTCTGTTTTATGTACATGTGCTTTCGCTGTTGAAAACTTACTTTGGTTATTTTTGTGTTGTAAAAAGTACTGGATTTACATGTTTTTCTTGTTACGTACGAAAATGTTTTGGTTTTTTATGACTGGTTTTCGAAGTAAATGGTCAATGTCAGTGGTAACTCTGGTGAATCGAGCTGTCGATGAGCCGGTGTTACATTTTATTTGCTTTCAATCTTTTACCTTTCCTAAAGATATGATTAATATCCGTCAAGGGTCATGTTCTGTCTAATTCAATATTATCTCTTGGTTAACTCAATCTAGTTTTTATTTCAATTCCAGAGTCTTCAAAGACTTCCAATATGTATTCGAAGGCAAGTTTTCAAAGCAAATCTTCTACTTGAAAGAAAATCTCAAGCATCCTTGTAACCACCATCAAGTTCTTCTATCAATACAATCTTTCGATCCTAATTCTCTTAATCCGCATTCGATAGACAGATTGTTTGAACTTCGAGCAATTGGTATCAGAGTCAAGTTATCAACAAAGTATCCATTTGATTTCTTTTTTGGATTTTGAGACTAGATCCTCTAATCAATCTCTTTGTTTTAAACTTATTGATACCACCACATTCTACAAATTTCATCTTTTAGTTCTTATCAATTGTTGTCGGATGTGTCAGCTCCTTTGCCACCAAGGGTTGTGAGTGGCCAAAAGATGATTCCAAACATCCTCTAACCATTTCTCCCTCCCCTAAAATGCTATAGTTTCTCCTTAACTGGATATGACCACATTAGATGGAAGAAAGTAACCTCCAATATCAATTTATCTTTGCCTTGAAAGAGCAAGTAAATTAAGATCTCATCAAACTAATACGACACAACCTTAGCAAAGCTAAAACAACTTGAGAAGACTTTAAAATCTTACCAGAATCAATCTAGCAAAATGGCAAACCAATATGACATGATTATAATCTTTGAGGTCATCCCTTCAAATGGTACACCATGAGGGTAAGAAACCACTAAGGATGGCCTCGGAATGAATACACGGTGTTAGTCCTACATCTAGATACCAACCAAGCAAAAAATAATATTTTCTTTTGAATTTGAACTTTCCCAAATTTCACAAGAAAGAGGATGGTGAACAGGAGATAATACCCGTCAAGAAAAGAGAGACTTGCAAGAAAAATGCATAATGAACCTCAACACCCCATGCCTATGATTCGAAATCTAGATTCGGACCTAATGATCCCGGCATTCCCCTACGACATGATCACATTACTTACTTTTCGCTCCTAAGACTGAAGACTATCTCCACAGACCAATACAGGTCATTTCAGCCTGTTTTTTCTTCACTCACATGCTTCCTCAGAAAATTCCTAGGAGGTCACCCAATATAGGATAGATCCAAGCAAAGCACGATTAACTTTGGAGTTCTTGTGATTGACCTACCAAAAAGGAAGATGCACTTTGTTGGTATAGGTAGTAACTTTCAATCCTTTTAAGTCATTCTAAGTCATCCTATCCTTAGGATCACTCACATTTGGATGTGTTCTCAGTTAATCCATGTATCCCTCCTTTACTCGGGTGTAACACGATCCATTGTCCAAATTGGTCGAGTGAACCATAATAAAGAAACACAAATTGTGAAACTAACTAGCAGTTTCCCTTCTATGATGAAATGATAATAAAAGGATAATTCACTGAATGCAGATTATAAAACCAAGAAAAAGAAGATCAAATCAGACTGCCATCAAGCCAATGGCAATGATCTTCACAAAATCTAACTCAGATGTCATCCTTAACCCTGTGGTGAATAAAATTTAAAACAAAGTCATCTTGTAAATTGGTTAGCCATTTCAATTTCCACAAATAAAGGGGGCTGTTGGAAAATCTACAGAGTAGAAATAAGGATTTGGTGTCAAAATGGATAGAGAGTTTCCCGACAAACAGATTTATGGCATTACATGATAGCCAGTCAGTAGCCTGGTCTCACTCCTTCACGACCAACATTATCCCAAAAAAAAAAAGCCTAAACATTTGAGGGGCTAACGTTAAAAACTTGGAAAATGGAAAATTTTCAACATTTTCCCCTAAAGCTCTTAATGCTTACCATGAATCCCTTAGAAAAAATTCATTCTAGCCTCAAGGTTGCTATAATCTAAGGATTTTCATGGTGCAAATGATTTTATAAACTTCGATAAAATCAGAATGAAAACCAAACTAGTAATAACAAAAGAGATCCAATTACATAACATAATAAAAAAAAAACACAAGAAAAGGAGAATTTTGTTCTTTCCCATATGGAATCCTTCAAAAAGACTGAACTCCTTTTAACCCAAAAATCTAAACAAGAATGGAAGGATCCAAAGACATTGATATCAAGACCTTCAAACTTGTGCAACTATACTCTCCTGGGCTAAGGAGAATTTCATTTCATGCTGTTTGGGAACCTCTAGTCACATTCTTTGTTTCTTCAGATCCCTTGTTAACTCTCTAATACCCAAATGGCAGTTCAGATGCAGGATCTCCGAGATTCTTAAATGAAACTCTTAATCATTCAAATGATAATACAACGCAAATCAAGATTCCGAAGGATAATGGTAAATCACTTCCCACACATCCTCATACCCAGCCAACCAAATCATGTCATTTCACAACCTTAAGAGAGAACGTAACAGCCATAGCCAAGTACCAAAATTACAGTAAAAATATACAAAATTCAATACGACATACATCGCTAAGATGCATATGAGATCAGAGACTTACACGCTGAAAGTTCCTGAAACGGTTTCATTGGCAGACCTAACAGCACTTTCGAGATCGAATCCGATTCCCAAATTGGAGCTGCCATCCTCAGAAGCTTGTGATTCTGCGTACGAATTCCAATCAGCCAGCAACGAAGAGGACGATTTGAGTTGATTATCACTCCCACTATTACCCCCTTGCGTGAACCATCCCTGCGCCGCTTTCTGCATCGTTTTCTCAGCTCACAAACAGCCCTTTCCAAATCAAAACGAAAAATAATCGAAAAAAGTTGCAGATTTGCTTTTGATTTGGGAATTTGATATTGGATTGAGGAATCGATATCGCTGGGAGAACGCGACCGATTTTCGCTTGTTTTTCTCAAAGGCAGTAGTAAAGAAGAAGCAGATTCATTACAAAAGTTCATGTATTATAAAAATTAAAAATTTATTTTTCGTAAGAATATTTTTAAATATTTTTAAATTTAAATATATTACTAAAAGTTTTGAAAATACAAAATGTTAATGAAAATATAGAATTTAAATATATTATAATTTCATAAAAATTTAATTATTATTTTAGTTCTTAACTTTCAAGAATTTTATTTTAGNTTTAATTCTGTTCTCATGTATTCCAAATTTAGATCTCTATTTTAAATCTTTCATATTATTAATATTATTTAATTATTTTAGATAAATAGAAATATTAAATTTTATTAAAAGTNAAAAAAAAAAAAAAAAAAAAAAAAAAAAAAAAAAAAAAAAAAAAAAAAAAAAAAAAAAAAAAAAAAAGACAAAATTTGGTTAAAACCTCAAATCAACGGCGTTCTCTTCTCCTTCATTCCGATCTTCGGTCGCCGAATTGCCGACTTTGGCCAAGGGAAAGAATTTCAGAGATTCAATCCACCTGATCCCTAACTCGCTTAATTCATCATCACAATCCACTGAAGCCTTTCACCTTCTCTTTATTCTTGTAGCTATGGGAAGGAGAAGAGAGCGGCGCCTGGCAGCTCTCAGTAACGCCGGCCGCCGTGTCAAACTCGATCTTTTCGCCGAGCCCTCCGGTAGTTTTTCTTTCTTGGATTCTCCCCTTTTATTTTGTATGCATTTATGTAACTGGTTTGTGCTAGTGCGGATGTCGATATGTGTTTATTTGTTCATCTGGTTATTTGTAATCGAAGAAGATAATGTTGAGCTTTTGGTGGCTGATTTTCATCTCTCATCGATTTGGTCTTCTTTCTGTTTGGAGTTTATGCTTCTTCGGTTTCTTAGGGCTTTGTGTGATTGTCGAGGGAAGAAAAGAAAACTTAGGTTAGGAATCACGAATCTCCACAATGGTATGATATTGTCCACTTTGAGCATAAGCTCTCATGGCTTTGTTTTGCGCTTCTCCAAAAGATCTCATCCATTGGAGATAGTATTCATCACTTATAAACCCATGATCTTCCACTAAATTAACCAATGTGGGACTCAATCCTCAACAATCCTTCCCTCGAACAAAGTACACTATAAGCCTCCCCTGATGCTTATGGAGCTCTCAAATAGCCTCCCCTTAATCGAGGCTCGACTCCTTTCTTTGCAGTCCTCGAACAAAGTACGTACACCCTTTGTTCGATACTTTAGTCACTTTTGACCACACCTTCGAGGCTCACAATTCTTTGTTCGATATTTGAGGATTCTATTCACATGACTAAGTTTAGGGCATGGCTCTGATACCAAATGATACGGAATCAACCCAAGGGAAAGTATGGAACGGATTACCTTGATGATCACGATCAAGAGTAAAGACAACTCGTTTCTAAACTCGTGATTCGAATCACTCCACAAGTGGTTTGATCAATACCACTTGAATGACTATAGCATGCAAGTTCTAAACACAAGAATTTGCAAACAAAATCTTAGCTCTCAACAAAGCTAAAAAAAATAGAAATTCTTTCTTTGATTAGAGACATCACATTTTGGAATTAAAAAGAATAGAATTTCTATTTTTTTAGCTTTGTTGAGAGCTAAGATTTTTTTTTTTGCAAATTCTTGTGTTTAGAACTTACATGCTAGAGTCATTCAAGTGGTATTGATCAAACCTCTTGTGGAGTGATTCGAATCACGAGTTTAGAAACAAGTTTTCTTTACTCATGATCTTGATCATCAAGGTAATCCGTTCCATACTTTCCCTTGGGTTGATTCCATATCAACTTATATTTGGATATCTGTTATGCATGTTCCTTCTTCTTTAAATGTTTACTTTTGACTATATCTAGTCTTCAATAGACATAAATGTCATGCATCTCAATAGTAGTTTGTTTGGTTAGCATTTGAGACCAAAAAAAGTAGTCTAGATGATTGCTAAAAAGGAAAGAGTATATATATATATGAATGCATCGAAGAAATTTAATTTAGTTGTTTTTGGCGTTTCATTGATTCAATCTGAAAAGGGTAAAATGAAAAGTATTTTTTGGTCGTTTCCTTGATACGTGAACTTGGGTAGTATTGACACACTCATAGCAGCTGCTAGTGATTTTAGTGTTATGATTCTGGAGATCATTAATATTAGATGACTTTATTTTAATCGTGGATGTGTTATTCATTGTGTAGGAGATTTAGATGGCTCTGATGTACAAGAAGAAGTTGGAGGGGATATAGATTCAAGAGAGACGACCAAGTTACCGAAATCAGCATCCTCTTCAGGTGGGTTCTATCAGTGTTCTTCAAAAGGACTATGTAAAGGGGATATGAGTGCTTCACATTATAATGGTGGATATTTCAAACTTTATGTACGAGACTTTGTATTCTATTCCCCAAGAACTTGTTTTCAGTCTTTAGGGTAACTGTGGTCTTTGGGACACCAATTATCAGATCAGGTCGGGGCCCTTGCCACAATGAACATGTGAATGACTCGATCATTATGCCATTTTTGGTATCATCAAAGCATTTGGAGATTTCGACAGGGAAAATTTTTCATCGGTTCGTACGTCTGTCTTTAATTTTTGTTTTTATGCAACACTGACGTTTGTCCTTGGATGTGTAACAGGTGGATGTGATGAAAATATCTTCAATTTCTTGTTGAATTGAAATTTTAATGTTTCTAACACCTTGATATTCATGAATTTTTCAGGGAATTCTTTGACGTGCTACTAAGACACGTGGTTTTGGATAGTGTTTGATGTGAAAGTGTTTTCATTTTCAGGCCACCAAGCACAAAATCCCTTGCTGTTACTTGAGCAATATAGTGATGATGAAGTTGATGAGGACTTGGATACAAATTCAGATCATGATGGGCAAGATGCTTTGTTACCTGACCGAACGGATGAGGTATTTTTCTTTCTTTTATCGCGTGAATTGCATATCAGGCTTAGCACTTAATAAACTTGATTTAATTTTCTACATTCATTAATTTTAGGCATTGCTCTTGTATGAGTAGGTTTATTTGCGGCTCAATCCCCCTCCCATGAGAATGTATTAGTTATGTGTGGAAACTTCTTCCTAGCAGACACGTTTTAAAATCCTTGAGGGGAAACCCGAAAGTGAAAGCCAAAGAGGACAATATCTGACTAGCAGTGGGCTTGGGCTGTTACAAATGGTATCAGAGCCAGACACTAGGCGGTGTGCTAGCGAGGATGCTGAGCCCAGGTGGATTGTGAGATCCCACATCAGTTGGAGAGGAGAATGAAACATTCTTTATAAGCGTGTGAGCTTCTTCCTAGCAGACGCGTTTTCAAAACCTTGAGGGAAAACCCAAAAATGAAAGCCCAAAAAGGACAATATCTGCTAGTAGTGGGCTTGGGCTACATATTTATTGCTTAGGTGCTGTTTGATATGGTAATTGAAAAGAAATTTAGAAATTACACAAGGTAAGTTGAAAATATTTTCGATGGCTACATCTTGAATATGGGTTTGATCCCAATTTGAAGATAACTTTTAAACACACGTAAGGTCATATGTTCTCCCAGATGAGCTTCACTATCTTCCTTTTTCTACATTTGACTTGCTCTTTTTCCTTGATGTAATGATTTTTGTGCGTGTTAACAAAGTTCACTTCTATTCTTAATAATATTCTGCTTCATTGATATCCTTGATATCCTTGATTTCAGGTTTCTGCTGAGGGATGTGAGAAAATGGATGCAAAGGTCGGTGAAGATCTCATCGCTCAAAAGGCGGTCCAAGAGGAATCAGAGCGGGATTCTGTTGAATTTTCTGAGAACCTAGAGAGCAGAGATGAAGGAAAAACTGATACTAATAACTTGGGATATTTAAGCAAGGAAACTGATTTGGTTCAAACGTCTGTACCGGCCTCGTCTGATGTACAAGTCGTAGGGGATGTTATTTCAGGATGGAGGATTGTTATGCATGAGGAGAGCCATAATTATTATTATTGGAATGTTGAAACTGGGGAAACTTCATGGGAAGTACCTGATGTTGTTTTGGCTCAGGCTCAGCCTACTCAATCGACCACTGATATTAAAACCTCTCCTACACAATTTCCAGAGAACGTTACAGTCTTTAAACACGAATCTTGCTTAGCTAACGGTGGGAAGTTAGATTTGTTTTCAGCAGAAAGCACAGGTGACTGTTTTGTTAATGTCTGTTTAAAAATTGTTTAAATATAAGCCTAAAGTGAATGATCAAATTGAAGGTTACAAGAATGGTGCTCCAGTATGTGCAAGTCAGGGTTCTGAGGTTGACCAAAGCTATGCTGCCTTCAGCACTTGTTCAAATGATGTGAATATAGCAAAAGCTGGTTCCGAGATCTATGTTGATTACACGATGACTCATGAAGAATCGAAGTCTGGGTTGGATCTTCCTTCGCATCTTCTGAACTGGAGTGCTAGCTTGTTAGAGAGATTGAAATCATTTCAAAAGTAAGGCTTGACCTGTTCACCTCAATTGAATATTGACTGAGTTGGAGGTGTAATATGAATATTACTGGCATTTCAAGGGTAAAATTTAGAATATGCCCTTTTTATGTTAGCATAGAGAAATGGACTTTCGGTTTTACGTTACGTTTTTGTACTAATGGCTGAAATAAACTTCAGGTCTGGGGGTCATGAATGGACATCAGAGTACATACAGGAAACTCAGATAAGACTCGAAGATTTGAAGTCGCTGACGCCCTATAAGACATCTTTGCTTCCATTCTGGGAACACTCAGCAAGGAAGCTTAAACAGATTGAAGATGACATTAACAAAGAAATTTATCAGACTGCTGCTGTATCGTCGCAATTGGATGAAGCCAAGGCTACTGATAGTCCAAACATTGTAAGAGCGAACGTTGGGTCTGAAGTCGAGAGAGTGGCTTGTGGTGGTTCTGCTTCGGAGCATTCTCATTTGCGTACTGTCGTTGCAAATGGAGAGAATATTTCATCGTCTAACGCAATCGAACACTTTGGAAACACTACTGCTGTGATTGAGCAGGTAAGTGAAGTTGTAATTGACGAAATGGCTTCCAAGAGCGGTGTACATTCTGTGGAAGATGTTGACATGGAGGTAGATATGGAAGTTGAAGATGCGAGTTCTGCAGGTAACTTGATGGTGACTGGTACGTCCGATATGTCCGTTGCTAAGTCGTTTACTTCCTCCGAGCAACCACTTCTGCCAGATCCACAAGCCCAGCTAAATCTTTCTTCTGGATATGAATCCATAGTGCCAGAGGATAGCTCTATGGTGCCGCCACCACCAGATGAGGAATGGATTCCCCCACCACCACCTGATAATGAAGATATTCCTCCACCGCCACCTGATGAGCCAGCCGAACCATTTTATCCTATGCCTCCATCTTATACCCAACTTGGCCAGCCTCCTTGTTACACCGAACCATATCAAGTGTCTTATCCTGATTCTAGTATTAAGTATTATGCACATCCTGTCCCTGAAGCCATTCTTAGTGCAAACTTTTATGGACATCCAGAAGCATGTAACGTTGTTTTGGCTCAAGCACCATTTTACTATGAGGCAGTTCCCAATTCACATACTGATTCTTCTCCTGTAGTTGTAAATGGTGTCGTGCCTGAAAGTTACGGTATTCTTCAAGACGCAACAACCTCTCTTCCCGTCTTTAGCACCGCAGAGCCTTCTCAGTTGCATGTTGATGCCTCATCTGTGAGATTTGAGCCTTCTTCCTCTATTCAATATAGATCTTCTGACATAGCGAATATGAATACTGCTTCTTCCATGGATGAAATTGACAAGGGACGAAAAGAGACCGCATCAGTCTCCTTCCGATCTACTTCGGGCTCACCAACTAATGATGTTCTGCCTACATCTAAAGCTGTTACTGATTCTTCGGCTGTTGCTAATACATCTACAGTTTCCAAGGTTCAACCAAAAGGTATGATATGTTAGCAGCGAATCGATCTTTTTAGTCATGATATTTTTGCAAGTAAAAAAGTAGGAGTGAAATGTTTATCTAGCTTCCCAAAAAGAGGTACAGATTAGGGGACGAAGACATATCGTGTGTACTATGGGCTAGGAGTTGGCAGTACTTACTGTGTAGAGTTTGTTCGGTTAACCATCGATATGCTGTAAGCTCGAACCTAGTTTTAACTCCTCTAGTGAGATGTTCATGCTATGTTCTTAGCTCTTTACTTAAAACGTGGCCTCCGAATATACGGCATTGCAGATCTGCTCCAATGCTCTTTTGTTTTTTTCCGTATGCAGCTCCGCGCAGTAAAAAGCAGACCGTCACGGTTGCCCCCTCCTTGAGATCTAATAAGAAGGTTTCCAGTTTGTTGGACAAGGTGTGTGTGTATTTCAGCTTCATAGATATAGTACATAAATGCTCTTTTGGTGTTTCTGATGAGATGCCATATTTTTCTTTGATCGATCAGTGGAAAGCCGCCAAGGAAGAACTTGAAGATGAGGAAGAACCCGAAAATGCGTACGAGATTTTAGAGAGGAAACGAGAACGGGAAATAAAGGTGAAGTTTTGAAATAAAGAGAGTCCACTGCCTGTGAACTGGGTTCTTACTCTGATGCTTTTGATGCAGGAATGGCATGCACAGCAGGTTGCCAGTGGGGATGCAAAAGAAAACTCTAACTTTCAGCCTCTTGGGGGTGATTGGTATGACGCTGAAATTGGTTTTAAAAATCAAATGGTTATCGAACAAGGCTTAGGACTCAATGATTTCTTTGGACTTCGGTTTTAAGTTCCGTTTGCTACATTTCTAGGCGTGAGCGGGTAAAGCGAAGGAGAGCTCAATCGTCGAGCAAAGTTACTCAATCCCCAGCTGAAGCATCCGCGGATGGAAACCAGCAGCCTAACCTGGCAGAAATCTCAAAAGATCTCCCCTCAGGGTGGCAGGTAAATTCCATTAGACCAAAGATGATAAACTGAAATTACGAGTTAGAATCGAACGTGGCTATCGAGTTTGAACTTCCGTATTCAGTTCATCGACTTTGTTTTATCTGGTCTTGAACTTCTTTGGTAGAACCCGATGCTAATTTTGTTCGTTCTCTAGGCGTATTGGGACGAGTCTTCAAAGCAAGTGTATTATGGTAATGTTAAGACCTCGGAAACGTCGTGGACAAAGCCGAGCAAGTGAAGTGACGTTTATGTTAGTTTAGTAGGGCTGCATAGGATAAAATATAATGGGAAGTAGCTGCTGATGGCATTGTATAGGTTTTATCAGTCTGCTAACTTGTTCTTGTTGTTGTGAGTCACAATTGAGAAGAGGAACATGGCAAAGCCTACAATTTTGGTGATTGATAGTTCAATCAAATTGTCATTTACCCTTCTCTCGGATGGTTTGTGCTGTAATAGGCTTCACTTACATTCTTCACTTGCTTGCACAAGCCAATTTGCTATTTGGCTACCTCGCTCTCATTACATAATGATTATCTGCTATTTGGCTACCTCGCTCTCATTTAGTGATGGCGATGGAATCAAGTAGGTGTTAAGTCTGGTTGAAATGTACGGTTGAGAGATTTTAAAATGTTTTAGATCATTTTTTGTCATGTTAAATTTACTCCAAAACGGACATTTATAATTGTTATTAAGGTTAAGGCTAGTTGCTACTAAAGGTGAGTTTTAGTGTATGTTCGAGAGATTTTAAAATGTTTAAGATCACTTTCGTCACATTTAATGTTTTATTTTATAATGTTAAACGCGACTTTCATATCATAAGTTTATAAATACATGTCTTCATTATTTTCTTTTTTGTTTTTGTATATGCTTTTTTTAAATAAAAAAATCGAAATTTAAATCTAGACAATAATTTTAAAAAGATGTTGAAAAAACAAAAGACTAAACAAAATAGTTACTCGAATTTTAAATATTATCCACGTTACAAGAAGTGGTAGACGACTCTCCACAATCGTATGATATTATCCACTTTCACAATATGATATTATCCACTTTGAGCATAAGTTCTAGTGATTTTGCTTTGGGCTTCCCCATAAGGCCTTAAGTCGTGAGAGCTTATTATGCTCATGCTCAAAGTGGACAATATCATACACGTGGAGAGTCATGTTCATCTAACGAAGAGAAGAATTTAAAAAAAAAAAAATCCGACAACCCGACTCATCTATGAATTGAATTGTAAAGTGTAAACTCTGTTCAAGTTATTCAAGTCATCAATCCAAAATATTTGAAATGGATTAAAAAGATTTTTAGAACACAAACACAACCACTACTGGTGTACAAGGAGACAAACAAAATGAATGCACAAAGAAAAGCAAAAAAATGGGCAATGGAAATCATGAAATCCTCCTTCATTCCCACAAATTTCCAATTAAAAAATTCACCAAATAACAACACATAAGAAGAGGAAGAAAAGGACGAACACAGACGAACCATCAGACGATTTCAAGGCAACTAGGAGAATCCCATAAATTCACTCGATTTACGATCCAAATCGGAGAGATTGGAGCCGACAGATCCGCCGCGGAGGATACCAGCAGAGTGCCGGTGGTGCCGACACCGGAAGGAGCCAATATGCGTCGTCGGAGAGCAGAGACAATTCCCCTTGGCCGCTGGGGAGACCTTCTGCGGCGAAGAATGCAACGACGGAGACACAAGTACGCGAGGGCTCCGCTTCAGATCCTCTAAATCGAAATCTGTGAATCCGAGTTTGTTGTGTTGATCGAGGCTGTGTCTGTGAGTGGGCCTTGGGGCCCTGTGATCTGGTTTGTGATCCATGGATTCCTTCTCTCAATCAATTCACCACAAAAATTAAGACGACAAACAGGAAATTGGAGGATTAAAAATGAGATTCTTCGTTTTTGTTTGTGGTTTGATGAACAATTGCTTTGTGTGTTCTTCTTTTTCGTGGAGAAATGTAAGCAAATTTCGACATGGGTTGTGTTGGCCTCAAATCTTGGTGTTTGCCCAATTCACAACCTTTTGTTTATTTTTAGCCTGCAACTTTGTTGACGGATCAAAGGGAGCTGAGGTAGATTAGGGTCCTCATCGGTCCAACCACAAGCACATACGGTATCGGTCTAGTGAACCAATCACGACCCACTTCGAGCTGGATGAGCCTTGTGAGATTTATTTCGAAGTTGGATTTGATTTAGAGTCCACAAGTATGTTACTTACTGAGTGTATTTTTACGCTCACTCTTGGTACTTTATGTTTTTTTAGATCGTAGCTAAGGAGCGGATTGCAAAAGCATTTTCAAAGCCGAACAAATTTCAAATTGAAGACTTACATTGATTCATTTACAACCGTCTATGCTCGTGAAAGTTTATAGTTGTTATGAGTGAATACGAAGAGTGTTCGTTCTTTTTGCCTTATATTCACTCACTCCCGACCCATCCACCAAATAATCAAAAACGATCTAAAATAAAATTAGTTATCAAACGGAGACCTTTTTCATTTTTCAGACGCTAAATAACATAATCAGCATACATCTACCAAATTATATAGCAGGAAAACACCGAGTACCATAAACGGGGTCGACAGTTTTTGGCCGAAGTCGATCTTCTCGTTCTCTATTTCTGCCTCTTGTATATCTTTGCAAGGAAAGATTTCAACACTGCTTGTACTGCATCACTTGGATGAACTTCAATGGCTTTTATAAGCTTCTCGTAACTTTTGCTCTCGTATTCGGCAAATACACCCTGCAAGAACGCCGAAAAACAACTAGATTTATCTCGACACACCTGAAAGTTCTAACACCAGATGACAAGGAATTATAATCGACTTGTTGTAAGTATATCCTATAATAAACTTATGGGAAGTGTTCGGTATTTCGTTTTGGTCCCTAAACTTTTGACGGTAGAAAGTAGAACCTCTAGATTAAGGGCTTTATATAAGTCTTTCACTTTGGCTACACAATCCTCATCTGCTTTCCCATAGTTTTCCTGTAAAAGAGAATAAATTATTACTGTTCTTCTTCGTAATACCAAATTTGATAGAGGCAACTTGAAGTTCCCCACTTACATGCAGCAAAGTCTTCTGTTGCTCATCACCAAGTTCTAGTGCTTTCACAACCAACCAAGAACACTTGAAATCTTCAATATCTGTTCCAATCTGAAATACCAATTTAAAAGTCAATCAAGTCTCGGTTTCTACAAATACAGAAGCATAGCACGTCGTTAAAGTAACAGTTCACGCAACGTGTAACAGCCCAAGCCAAACACTATCAAATATTGTCCTCTATGGGCTTTCCCTTCTGGGTTTCATCTCAAGGTTTTAAAACATGTCTCCTAGGGGGAGATTTCCACACCCTTATAAGGAATGATTCGTTCCCCTCTCCAACCGATGTGGGTTCTCACAATCCACCCCCTTTGAGGGCCCAACGTTCTCACAGGCACACCGACCGGTGTCTGACTTTGATATCATTTGTAACAGCCCAAGCCCACCCCTAGCAGATATTGTCCTCTTTGGCACGTTCCGCATCGCTGACAGCCCACAGTTTTAAAACGCGTCTACTAGGGAGAGATTTCTACACCCTTATAAGGAATGCTTCGTTCTCCTCTCCAACTGATGTGGGATCTCACAATCCACCCTTCTTGGGGCCCAGCGTTCTCACTGGCACATCGTCCGGTGCTTGGCTCTAATACTATTTGTAAGAGTCCAAGCCCATCACTAGCAGATATTTTCCTTTTTGGGTCTTTTTGGGTTTTCCCTTCTGGGTTTCCCCTCAAGATTTTTAAAACGCGTCTGCAAGGGAGAGGTTTCCACACCCTTATAAGAAATGGTTCGTTCTCCTCTCCATCCGATGTGGGATCTCACACCAAGCCCACCGCTAGCAGATATTGTCCTCTTTGGGCTTTCCCATCTGGGCTTCCCCTTAAGGCTTTAAAATGCGTCTACTAGAAAAAGGTTTCTACACCCTTATAAAGAATGTTTTGTTCCCCTCTCCAACCGATGTGAGATCTCACAATCCACCCCTTTAGGGTTAGCGTCTTCGTTGGCACACCGTCCAGTGTCTGGCTCATATACCATTTGTAACAGCCCAAGCTCAAGCCCACCCATAGCAGATATTATCCACTTTGGCATATTACGTATCGTCGTCAGTCTCACGATTTTAAAACGCGCTACTAGGGAGAGGTTTCAACACTCTTAAGAGGAATGCTTCGTTCCCCTCTCCAACTGATATGAGATCTCACAATCCACCTCCCTTGGAGGCCCAATGTCCTCATTGGTACGCCGTCTAGTGACTGTTTCTGATACCATTTGTAACTTCACTAATTCAGGACAAGAAAATTAAGGGCGTTACACAACCTACCTTCCCTATCACATCAGGATGACCAAAACAATCCAGATAATCATCCTGCAGAAAAGTTGGAATATTATATGGTTTTGAAGCTCAAATTGAAGCGAAAAAGTAATCTTTCAGTGCAACTTCCTAAGCCACATTGGAACGTTCAAAGAGATAACAAACTACCTGCACTTGGAAATAGGTTCCCATATCAATAAGAATGTTCTTGACATCACTATGATTGTCCAAATTTTCACCTGCCATTAGTAACGCACATGCAACCTAAAGCAGAATCAAAGCAGTTCTGTCAGTATAGATTTCTCAATTCTACAAAAGAAACAAATTCCTAGGACAGAAGATATGAAATTCATTAAGTTCTTGATTTGGGTGACATGAATCAAACCGAAAAAGGTTTACGGTTGTGTTCCTTAAGCGACATCTTCTTTCGATGATAAAAACTTACATAAAAGGCGATAATGTACGTACCGGAAGGTAGAACGAGTAATATCCAGTTTTGTACTGAACAATGCGATGATGACTGCACGAAAAGCTTTCAAGTGAATGTATTTTCAGAGTAAAAGGCGAACGATTTCGTTAAACTGCAATGTTCTCACTTACAGAGGTAACGAGTACTTCCATAGGTCTTTCTCTCCTTCGAGTGTGGTAATCAAATCAATCATCTGTCCTGAGGCTGTTTGAAATTCCACCTAAATCATGGATACTTGATCAGACAGAGAATACAAGGCCTTGCACTAAGGTATTCTCAAAGACAATCACCTCATTGAACAAATCCAAAAGATCTACGTAATAAGGCTTTTCTCTGAAATGATTTTTGATGATCCTCAGGACATGGTTTCGTAACATTATGCCATCGTTTATAGCAACCATACCGACCTATAATTAGGAAATACCGGACGGGTTATGGCTGATACACATTTATAAACAGGGATTTAAGTAACGTCGAAGGAAAATAACTCGGTGTCACTAAAATTCACACCTTTGGAACCCTGAACCAGCAAGGTTGACCACGTCGTGTGACGGAATTGTCCATGATATCGTCAAGAACAAGAAAATATGCTTGAAGCTATGAGGAAGATGATTGAGAACAGTGAGCATACAGTGAAATGATGAACCACAAATAAGAGGAAACAAGTAGTAATACCCATTCAATGCACCAACCAAGTGCAGATGCAAGAAACACTTCATCATCACTAAGCTCTTCCCCTTGTTTTAGTAACTTATAGCTTTCAATGACGGAGAGTCCTCTGTTCAACTTTCCTGCAAAAAGCAAAAAGAATTTCGCATCGATCAATTCGTCGTATAAACGCAATACAACAAAATCTTGAAGGATTTTCGGGTGAGTTTCCACCATACCTCCAGGCACATTGTAATCGAGCATCTGCAATGAAAAAAGACCATACAATTCATCAGGATGAACAAAATATTTGCAGCTGTAGGGAGTCGAACGGAGAGAGACCATGAACATAGAGAAAAAACAAAAATGTTCATATGAATGGATATATTATCATGCCACAAATCAAAAGCAAGAGACAAGCATGGTCTAACTAGAGCTATCCAGGCAAGCAAACTCATTGTCGAGATATTCGGTGTAACAGCTCAAGCCCACCGCTAGCAGATATTGTCCTTTTTGGGCTCTCTTCCGGGCTTCCCCTCAAGGGTTTAAGAGGCATCTGCTAGGGAGAGGTCTTTCGTTCTTCTCCCCAACCGATGTGGGATCTCACAATCCACCCTCCTTCGGGGCTCAGCGTCCTCGCTGACACTCGTTCCTCTCTCCAGTCAATGTGGGATCTCATAATTCATCCCCCTTTGGGGCTCAACTTCCTCGCTGTCCCTCGTTCCTCTCTCCAATTGATGTGGGATCTCACAATCTACCCCCTTCGGGTCCAGAGTCCTTGCTGGCTCTAATACCATTTGTAACAGCTCAAGGGCTTTCTCTTCCTGACTTCCTCTCAAGGTTTTAAGAGGCTTCCACACCCTTCTAAAGAATGTTTCGTTCTCCTCCCCAACAGTCCCCAACAACCGAGGTAGGATCTCACACTTAGCTTTATATTTCTTTAGTATAAACACTTGGGAGACCACTAGTGCAAGAAGTGAGAAGATACGAACAATCATCAACCAGATCATACCGCAAGAAACCACTCATCTGAGAGTCTCTTCATTGTAGATTAAGCAAATATCTATGTCAATTTTTCTCGTCATATAGTTCATATTTTGAACGGATGAAAACATTTCCATGAACACAATAATGAGTAACAAAACTATGTCATATTTTTCTGCAAAACCATGCTCATCTTTGGTAACAATCCACATCATAATGAAAAAAATAAGGCGGATACAAGAAAAAGAGGAGTTTAAGGCGTTGTAGGCTTTCCATCGGCACAATTGCTAGTAAACACTGACCAGAAGGCCTATCTCAGTCAATTATCGAAGAGTTCCAAGTCAAAACAATCTAACAAGAACTCAAAATCCCCCAATTTCTTAAACAAAATCTCGGATTCATAAACTAAATCATCAAATAATTCATTAATTTCAGCCACTCTACAACGACATCCACATACAAATCAATCAAACAAACAAATCCCAACATGCAAAAATGCAAAAACAAGAACCACATTACATTCCGAAAATGATTCGAACAGCTCAATCGAACCTCAAAACAAGAAAAATCACGAGAAAAACGAAAAGGTAACGAAGTTGGGGACAATGAAATTAGAAAAATGTAAGGTACCCGGTCGACCCATTGGCGAGAATCGTGAGTGAACTCGAAAGCAGAGTCGTGAAGGAGCTCGGATTTCAACAATGAGTAAACCTCCAAGAATTTGGACCTGAATTCACCCATTTTCAACGGAGAAAACGCAGAGAGAAGAAAAGAGGGAAAGAAGAACTGGTGGATGAACTGTGAAAGTTGTTTCGCGGTAGTTTAATAGCCGGTGGATGGGGAGATTGCTAGCTATCGCGCACGTTCAATGTCTCTCTGACATGATATCGATATGCAGTCGTTCACACTCTTTTCGCATGAGGCCTTGGTTCGGCTTCGTGAGACTTCTATAAACTCATAATCATTCCCTAAATTAGTCTCACTTTCATTAACAATACCTATTATCAAAATAAAGAACGTAACGATTAGGATCTCACAACAATGCCCACACTCAATTTAGATGAACAAAGAAAAACACAACCACGCATACACTCGATCTACATGAACAACATGAATACACTAAAAGTTTTTGAAGGCAGGAGAGTACATTTTCAAAGCTCTGCATAATTATATGGTTCAGTTTATTATATATAGTTGTACCAGATATAACCTATATATATAACTTTTTACTTTTACTCACGAATTTAGACTAAGCTTCTGATAAACTTTGATTTTCAGCTAGCCCGACACTAACCCTTCGATATATTTCTTGCTAGAAGTATCCTTGATTAAGAATGAATCTTGAGTCGAGAGTTGAGGATTGAAAAGCTGCTAAGATAAAGAAAAGATAGGGTGAGAAGACCATTTACTAGTTCTTGAAGCTCGATCTCTCCCACGGATGAACCATATAGCCAAGAGAAAGCATGAACCAGAATAGAAGAACTTGCTTGCCCCACCCATCATGAGTAAATCTTTCGTAGTAGACTCATTAGACTTACTGTAAATAACAAATTATTTTATATAGTATACTATTTATTATCAATAACAATTTACTTTATATGTAATTTACCATATATAATTTTATTATGTATAATCGTTGACCTAACACTTCACATTATTTATATACTATAGAATTTTTATATTACTACAGTCCTTACATATATTAGTTACAATAATACTCTAATAGCATTGGATTATTCGTGCAAATTAAATAATTAATTATTTATTAATAAGTGAATAAATTATTTCACACACTATACAACTCGAGCTCTATTGTAGAAGGGCATTGTTGCAATAAAAGACAATGAGAAGGGTATTTAAGTAAAAAAGTCCTCAAGAAAATTTAATTCTTTAATAATTATATATATATATATATATATATATATATATATATATATATATATAATATTTAGATGGTGGGATAAGATTACAAGAAGAACCCAGAGATCTTAAATTAATTAATGTTGTTGGAACGACTTTAAGTGATTATATTTCATTAATCCATTTAGGTCTAATTAGGAATAGCAGGATCCAGATAGCCTAGTTCACTTTCGAATTCAGCTGTCCAAGATAAACATATGTCTAATGAGAACACGCACCGGATCAAACACAACTTAAATGAATAAAACCAAAGATTTCAAGAGAGACGAAAGGGGAAGAACTTTGATCGAAGTTAAAAATGTCATGAGCGGTTAGGTTTTTATTGACTTTGTAATAAATCTAACTTAAATAAGTAGTGTTTCGTATTGAATGATGTTGTTAAAATTAAATAACAAAATAACAATGTATGACAGATAATATATATATATATATATATCACAAAAATTCATAAAAAAAAAATATAAATGAGTTAATAAAACTCTAATAATGGGTTATTTAAAGTTAAACATAGGCATGGATATAAACATAATTAATAATAATAAGTGGGCATAAATTAATAATAATAAGTGGTCATATAATTTAATAATAACTTAATAAATATTTGTACAATTTGATATTATTTAATAAAAGATAATTAAATAATGAATAGAGAGTGGTTATGTCTATGATAGATGAGATGAAATAATGTTAGAAAATAATTTAAATTTATTCGTTATTAATTTAAATTTATTCGTTATTAAATGATTATTACTGGTTAAATTAAAACATATTGATTTAAAAATTTGCGCATCCGGGGAATCGAACCCCGGTCAGTACCGTGGGAGGGTACTATGATACCACTACACTAGATGCGCTGGATGCTCTTATTGTTAAAATAAGATTTATAATTTTCTTTGGCTCCGTAAAACACAAAAAATTCCGTTGCCGGGAATCGAACCCGGGTCTCCTGGGTGAAAGCCAGATATCCTAACCGCTGGACGACAACGGAGCTTATGCATTAGAACCACGTAGATAAAATAGATATTAATATATGTTTGGTACTAAATCCCATGTGGCATTCACATTCACTTTTGCTAAGCCACTTAATATTATTTAATAAAACTACATAATGAAATAAATACGTCCAAAGTTTAAGACGTAAATCTTACCATTCTTCGTGCAAGCCCGAACGTCAACTTTCGGTCTAAATTAACTTTAAATTCTCAATTAATAGATTTATAAAGAGATTAAATATTTTATAGTCCAATCTTATACAAATTTATCGTATAGAGTACTCTACTCACATGTCTCTACATGTGGAATCAATGTTAGGATTTATGCTCTAAAACCGTGTAAGTAGTTATTAATTTTTAATAATAGTTCTGATTATTTATTTGAAATTTAATATTATCCATGGAATGAATATCTAAAATTACTAATGTAATTTTGAACTATACGTAATTGACATATAAGAAGTTTATGTTCAAGTAATAACCTAAAGAATCGTTTCTTGGCAGCATTATTGATATGGTCCATTTTGTAATTGTTACAAATTATTTAATTCAAATCGTTTCTGTGGAGACATGTGAGTGGAGTATCCTATACAATGAGTTTGTATAAGATTGAACCACGAAATATTTAATCTTTTTTTAGAAATTCGTTGATTAGGAAGATTAATATTTCATAGGATGATCATATGTGACTAAGTATTAAACTAGTTATGAATTTTTGTCTGCGAGGGCTTGTCCTTTGATTTGCATAGGTGAGAATGATTGTTCTAGTCGATTCAGTATGTCTACCATTTTAGGAACTTACTAAATAGAAAGTTGGGAACATAATTTCACGAGATGAAATTCAATCCTTTTCATATAGGAAAATTAGATGAGTTGTTCTCTTAAATGCTAATTTCGAGACTTGCAATAAGGCTCACCCTTTCACTGGTCGGAGAGGGAGAGGGATTTCGTTTATAGTTGGGTCATAAACAAATTTTTCATTAGACGATAAGTAGTACTTAAAAGTGAAAGACATAATTAAAAGAGTATAACAGACTTTTAATCCCGTTGTAATTACGAACAACTCAGGAAAGATGAACTTGCTTGTAATAATTATATCAATGGACACAACTTATCTTACACTACATAAGAGTGCAACTCTGCGTCTATAGTAGAGTGATCTATAGTTAATGATTATAAGGTGGGTCTATTAATGATGTTATTAGAATAAGGCTGTAACAACCCTAAATTTCCACATACTCAGAGTCGCTACTAGCGTCTCATACTCATCTCTAATGCGGAAATATAACTCTTACATGAACATCATTTATAACTTATACTTCGAAAAATGCTTAAAATAACTTCTCTGTAAAACATAGTCATGGTCTTACGTGTTTAAATACGAAATACTGAAAACAAAAACAAATACAAAATAATTTAAAACAATGAAATGCAAGACAACCTATTCTAACTTAAGACTAGAAATTTAAATATGAGTTACCCTATGCACGTGCCACAGTCTCTGCTTGCGTGTCGTCGTCCTCCATACAAGTGCACTTTGCCTTTACCGGAAAGATGATGTGGCACACGGCCTGAGTATTTCAAAGAATACTCAGTAAGTGGCCCCACTATAGGGGGTCATGCAAATGCAAACACGTGCAATCATGATTTAGGGACTTATCTCTAAACATCATAAGGGTGACCTCCAGTCTTGCACAAATTGGATGTGTAGTATTTCCCTACACACGACTCACACGTGCGAGTGTGAATCTCCAGGGTGCTTGCACACCCCCTGGACCCTCGGGTCAAGCTAATCTGTAGTGACGTTCGGAGGTCAGCGGAACCTCATAGTGTCATGTGCTTCATGAACACCCTCATCTGTGCGCATTCGCACTCATCATCATATTGTGCGCGTCCGTATTCATCATCTCTAGGGGAAGTAACCCTATGCTAAACATCCAATATGCATGAGGTCCTTCTAGATCCATCATAATGTCTCTTCTGACGCAACTCTCTAGTCTCATCTCTTTGTTGCTCTAGGTAACACATACTCGTGAATATTTATATTAATTTCATTTTCATGCTCTTAGGCTTGTGTCCTATGTCGATCTAACGACATGATGCAATATGGAAAACAACATCATATTAAGGTAAACGTCACACAATTATCATACTCATCACATTGCCATATAGTGCATCAAGCAGATCAAGTACGTCATTCATCGAAATATATATATATATATATATATATATATATATATATATATATATATATATATATATATACTACACACATCATCAAACATCATAGCTCAAACAAACATCATCATATATTAACATACGACAGAGTTCATACATCATCATAACTCATACAATTTTTTAGCATATCCTATTTAGTTGGCCTTAACTGGAGTAATCCCTAATTTAATTACTGTAAGCTCCCGCTCCTCAAGAACTACTTCAAATATTGTCAGGATTCGCTTTCTATCGCACCGTTCGTCACCTTTTGTTAGTATTTCACATTTTAATTAATAAAAAAACTAGAAATACAACGACATCAATAAAAATTGAATTCTATAAGTACAAATTATAACAATTTTTCATATCTTCCATTTTACTTAAATCATCATTAGTTCTAATTTAGAGCATTTGCCCTTTTTAATTAAATCGATTTTCTTTTCTTTAAAAATGTCTATATGCATTAACCAAAGTCATTTTAAAGTGATTCTAATTTTCATTTCTTCCCAAAATCTTCTCTTCCATTTTTTTTAAAATTTTTTTATTTATTTTATAATTCTACTCTAAATGAGATGGTTTCATTCCACTCCCATATCTATAATTCTACTCTTATAACATGTTAATTCTACTCCTATTCTTCAATTATGTTGCAATTATGTTCCACGGTTTAATTCTATTCTCAGATTTTCTATCATTTAAGTAGTTTTATTTTCTTTATTATTTCCAAATCTTCTCTCTTTTGATTTTGGTGAGAGTACGGTTTATTTGGCTGCTACTAACTCAGATCTAAATAATTGCAATAAATTAATATCTTTATAAAAGAAAAAGAAAAAGGTAAATCTGATTACTCACCTTTTTCAAATGACATCTCTCTATTATCTGCCTAACCATCCCTCCATTATCTACCTTGTTTGAATCTCTCTATTATCTGCCTTTCTTCTTCCAGAAAATCTTTTCTTTCTCTTTCGGTCCACTTTGAGCATAAGCTCATGACTTTGCTTTGGGCTCCCCAAAAGACCTCACACCAATGAAGAGACTATTCTCTGATTATAAACTCATGGTCATTCCCTAAATTAGTCGACGTGGGACCTTCTTCATCCAACAGGTCCTTTTTAAACCAACACAACAAAACAAACTAGTAATCATTGGGAATATAAACTCAAACGCATTCGAACCTAAAAAAACAACAAAGCTTAACCAATCACTCGACGTTTTTGACTCGCTCAAACGTTTCCTAAGCCCTTCTCTACTCGTCTCCTAGAAGAACGACAAATTCTCAATGAACTTTACAGAGCTAATCAGCTAATCAAGGCACACTTAGTTTGTATTCATTAAGCAAATGCTATAGTTCTCACAATATCTACAAGTAAGGCATCATTTCTCCTGCTATATCTAACATTCGGTATTTCAGTCTATTTAGGTAACTGGTGAGCACAGGAACTCACTCAAGCAACCATATGAAACTCTAATCTAAAGGCCTAAATCACAAAAACAGGGAATATGTAAAGAATTTCATTCTGGAGGGAGAAAGAAAAGGATTCTTAGCTCTCTATCTTTGAAGTTGTTGCTTACAGAGAGGGCATGATGATGCTATAGCAAGCCATTTATCTACACACCTGAGATGGAACACATGAGAACAAGGCAACTGTCTCACGTCTTCCTTGTCTATATACTTGGCAAGACAGATGCAACATTCCTGAAAGATCAAAGGGGAAATGAAAGTGTTTTAATTCCCGATCACCCGTGAAAGAAACGGTTCGTTTCAAGTTTCCTAAACCGGGAGAATACAATATTACTTACTGGATCCTCTTTTGGGAGTCCTGTATTGGTATTATCGGGTTGAATTCCGAGGTTGATGTTGACGTCGACGACTTTGTATTTCCAGCAAGGTAGTTGAGAGATTTGATCGTCCAATGCGCCTTTTTCGGTCGATCCCATGTTGATGTTATATCCTATAAGACTACTGATCACTGGCACACAGCAACATAGCAGCAGAAACAGGAAGAACGGGAAAGAGTAGCATATGGCATTCCAAACTAGCACGAAGCTGCATAATAGATGTAGCTTGGGAGCTCTTTGAAACGACGCAAACCGAGAATCGAAGATCCAAAGATTGCCCATTACGAACCATATTGCAAAGAAAAGATCAAGAAACGTCCGACATCTGTTGATCAAATGTGAGTACCTGAATTATGTTGAATAAAAGTAGTCAGATAAGAGGTGAAGTATTGCAGGAAGAGTAAAGTTTTGAGCTCCTAAAGCTGCCTTTAATGATTTTCAGTTACTTTAATATAAGAACTTCTAATCCTGTGGGTCATTAAGAAACCTTCCATTCTTTAACTTAGTTTCTGTGTATTGCACAGACTTGTGAACTGTAGAAATTTTTACCGAACGCTCTGGAAAAAAACTTTAGAACATGATTAATTTGATACCATGGTTGTAACAGCCCAAGTCTAATGCTAATAGATATTATTCTCTTTAGGCTTTCTTTTCTGGGTTTCCCCTCAAGGTTTTAAAACGCATCTGTTGGGGAGAGGTTTCCACACCTTTATTATAAGGAATGCTTCGTTCCTCTCTCCAACCAATGTGGGATCTCACAAATCACACCTGTTGGGAGCCAACGTCCTCACTGGCACACCACCCAGTGTCTAGTGCTGATACCATCTATAATCACCCCCTTCAGGGCGCAGCGTTCTTGCTGGCACACTATTCGATGTTTGGCTCTAATACCATTTGTAACAACCTAAGCCTACCGCTAGCAGATATTGTCCTCAAGATTTGGGCTATTACAATGGTTCTTTGTCTCAAAGGACATTATTATTAAGTCTAACATAGTTCATATTAAGTCTAACATAGTTCATGAATATAGTTAAAGCTTAAAATCAATTGATAGGAAAGTAGCATGATGAGGATTACCTCGATGATTCATTGCTGCTCTGGTGCTCGATATCCGAAAGACTGTTACTATCTCCCTGCATAAGATAACGACACCGATGGCGGCCGCAGAGAAGCAGTAAGCTAAGAACACAGCCAAGATCATAACCAGCTATCCACAATCTCATAGGCCAAACTGGCTTCTCAGTTTGTGAAATGGCAAGAGTGAACACTGAGATGATTAGTTGAAAAAACAAAGCTACAAGTTCCATCGCCATCCATGAACCTGAATTGAAAGGATTCGGCCCAAGATCAGATCTCGATCCGTTTTGGTAATGAAAAACTCTTCTCAAGAAAATGAACCATCTAGCTCTAGAGACTCTCATGGCTGTTCTAACCCAAAAAGAAGGAGGGAGGGAACCAGAGGTATCATTTCTGGTATCATCAGCCGTAGCGCCATCTTCTCCAGACACAGTACTCGATATGAAAGATGTAGTAGCATCAGAATTAAATGAAGGACCCGCAAGGAAGAAACCAGAATGAATCATTGCAAAACGACCTTGTTTCAACTAAAGCAAATCAAGCTCCTTTTCAAGAACAAGACAACAAACACTACACGGACATTGATAAAGTTGGAAAGATGAACAAAGAACAAGGGGTGGTTTTCATGAAAGGAGAACTGAAACTGAACCAAAATCACACAAGTTTTGCCCGTTATGATTAAAGAAGAGACGAAACCCACTTCAAGACAAAAGCAAACAACTCAAAATCATGAAAGTCCCATGTCCTAACTACAAGGTATTCAGTGAGGCAAAACATCAAACACCTAGCGTGCAGGTCCAAAACTGACAATTCAGAAAGAACATACAAAAGGGCATCTCAGAACAAACAAAGAATTACAAATGGAGTGTATATAGAAGCAAAGAGAAGACAACAAAAATGGTTGGAAAGCAAGAAAACCGGAAGGTGAAGAAGTTGGGTCGCGGAGGGTCACCAGAAAATCAACAAAAAAGAAAAGAGAAACCCAAGAAGAGACGATATCCTAACTTCGATTACAAGTGAAATCAACAATCAAACGGTAAAGAAATACGCCAAAGGCGTTGGCCTAACTTCAAACACAAAACAAAACAAACAAAAGCCCCAAATCGAGAGGAAGAAGAAGAGATAATCAACCGTTTATATTCAACAATCAGAATTTCCAAAGCCCATTAGATAAACAAAACCCCACATGGGTTTTGAAATGGATAAGAAAAAGAAAGAAACAGGGAGAGAAAGAGAGAGAGGATTGAATGGTTGGCCACCAAATCCAAGTAGCAAGATTGAAGGGGGTGTCGGGCGGAGTGGCCCTCAGAGACAGATATTTAAAGCAAAGAGGGAATGGCGGTTGGCCACACACCATTGTTGAGGGAAGGGGAAGTTCAGAGTGGCCCGCCCCATCCGCCCCATTAGATATGGCGACGTGGAGAGCTAATCCAAAACGCAAACCCTTACAAAACAAAACACACAGCGAACTCTTGCTTCTTGCTTCATCATCACCATCATCATCTTCATTTTGTTCTTGGAATGGTTGATTGATTGTTGCCCAAAATCTGTAGAAAAATATCAATATCAGAGACCCAATTTTTTAATTTTGGGGATTTTGTTCTTTATTGGTTCATAATTGGGAGAGAGATTATTATGGAATACAAAGAGTGTGTTTGAATTTTCATTCAAATTTTATCCCTTTTTTTTTTTTTTTTAATTATTTAAATGGTCAAACCTTGTCCAATTTGCTTTATATCCCATCTTCTTTTCATGTTTTTTTTTTCTTTTTAAGATTCAAATTAAATATATTTGATAACATAAACAACGATCGATCACTTAGAAGTTAGATCCTTATTAAAATATATGATTTAAATTAGGAGTGTTCATATGATTCAAGAATTCGATCAATTAAAATATATATATNTTTTTTTTTTTTTTTTTTTTTTTTTTTTTTTTTTTTTTTTTTTTTTTTTTGTTATGAGTTTAGAAAACTGAAATTTCAGGTTGGTCCATGGGTTGAGTTAACATTTTTTTGGTCTGGTCTGCAGTCCCCTTGTGAATACTCCGCTGGTATGAAAAGTTCTTAATGTTAGTTGATAGATTGACCCCGCACTTCTCCCAATTCGATCAGATTCCTATGAGTAGGACTACATAATTGGCAAATCCAAGATGTACTCCTACAAGTAAAGGGAGTCTATATAGATATCGGTTGTGTTTGAAAGGTTATGAATCAATTGATAAGTCCGAGTCATACCGACCAACCTAAAAATAGGGTTGCAACCTAACCCAACCTATTCCCACTTGTGCATATTTGATATCTGAGTTTTATGAGACTTTAGTTATTTATCTAACATGCTATAGCGAAANAAATTACCTTCTGGGGAGGTCCGTTTGATATCCAAAAATTGCTCAGCAACAGTCGGACAAGTGGGGAATGCTGGAGTAAACCAGAAAAGTTTGGGTAGAGCTGGATCTAAATGTTGGCTAGGTAAGCGTTCGGTAGTAAGAGGAGTAGTTATGTACCCTGTAAACCATCCCGTGGTGAAGGGAGGGCCCCAATTGGTAGAAAAAAAATTATTCTTCGTCGTCTTAGTAAATAAGAGAGAAAAAAAATTATTCAGATTACTTTGCTCACCAACTTAACCAACCTGAAATTTTGTGTTGATCACAAAGATTTTCTCAATCCAACCGACATAAACCCCTAACTTAGTACGAAGATTAAAAATATTTCACGTTTAAAGTTAAAACTCTTACGAAAAACCCACAACAATTCCTACAATATCATCCAATATTTATCAAATTTTCACGTTTTTTTTTTTTTTTTTTTTTTTTTGTTTTTTTTTTTTTTTTTTTTTTTTGTCAACTATCCACCGAGTCAAGTGCAGAAAACACAGTAAAATCACGCAAGGCCCATATCTAGTGTGCTTTCTGCACGCAAGGAAAGAAAGAAAGAGCGACCGGACCTATCTTGTCATTTCGCCATTGCTCATTCTCGTTAGCGTTTTACCTTCCCTTCTCTGCACCTACTCACACTTCGTTGAACTATAGCATGGTAACGAAAAGAGTGTTAGTAAACAAAGCCTATCGCATAAAAAAGTTTAAAATATGAGAAGTCTCCGTTGAATTCATATCGTGCTATTGGGTACATAGATTCACCTCGACACAACAACTTAGCTAGCAACTCTTAGATGTTAGCTTACTCGATATGACTACAAACGGTAGTTGAAGGTAGCTGGAACGGTGCGTGGACGGTTCAACATAATAACAATTTTGTATTAATATGTTGAATATGAAAATACTATAATAATGTCATTTTTTAATATTCAAAACTTTAAGAAAAATAGTAACCTAAGCTAATAATGTAAAATATTTGTAATATCACTATCAAATCCCCAATTACGTAGTTGTTACGAGAAACTCTAACGACACGTGGCAATAACCCACCGGCCAATCCAGCCAACTCATCAAATTCTAAAACCTACTTCACAATTACAGTTATGTCATAAGCTTACACTTGGCCACTCCGTTGCTTACTTGCTTGCCACGTGGCATATCCCTTAAAGGGCAAAAGTGGAAGAAATTTTAGTTCAATATTATTTTAGGGCTAAATATAATCTTTTAAAATTTCTAATTCTATTGTGCCCGGAAAATTCTTATTTGACAGACAAGTTGACATTTTTTTGGTCGAGTCAACCTAACCAATTCGAAAATAGAGTTACAATTCAATTCAGCTCTATTTTTCAAAAAATTAAGAATATACAACAATTGTAACAGGTGTCGGTCATGCATTGTGACTTATAAACGTTTTAATATTTGAATTTTTTGAGATTTTAGTAACTAATATAACATGTACGGTGAATAAGTATAATTTTTTTTTTTTAAAAAAAAACAACCCGACAACCTAACCCGAAAATAATGTTGAGTTGAGTTGAGTTGTGAACTCTAATTAGGTTGATCAGGTCATTATTCCAACGACTCGAAATTTCAGGTTACTCCAAAAAAAAATTGAACTCAACCCGTGTACCCTCCTATTTTAACTGTCGATATATAATTATTTTTTAATATTATTTCTATAATATTTTTAAATATAAAGTTGATGTGACAATAAATAAAAAAATCTTCTAAAGTTTCGACATCAGCCACGTGTAGGCTGATCATTGGCTTACTTGACCAAAGGCTATCCTTGATCTTGCAAAGTTCAAGATGAATTCAGTTTCCAATAAAAATAGAATATGGGACAGCCTTTGATTTATTATATATATATATATAAATTTCATAATTAAGAATAATTGAATTATTAATTTTGTTTAAATTCAAACTCGCGAATAATATTAATATTCTTCCAAATAAATTAATTTTAAAAATAATTAAAAAAATTATCAAATTTAAAATTTACTTGAAACAATTTTATGTTGTGTTACTCTCGAGAATTTTCCTAAAATGCATGTGAGTGATGACAAAGTATGCTAGAATGACTTATATTGGTCTGTGTGGATATTTTTCACTCTTAAGAAGCGAGAAATAGATAACATGACCATGTCACAGGTGAATGTCGAGATCGTCAGGTGCCAAATTTGGATTCTGAATGCTGGACATGAATTGTTATAAATGGTATCAGAGCGGTACTTCTCCTAGTAAGATGTGGTTTGGAGACAAACTAAGGCGGAAGCTGGTGGGCATGTGAGACCCGAGCAAAGGAGGGAGTACATGAATGAGTTGATATCGCAGGGAAATTTCAAGGTCATTAGGTGCCAAAACTAGATTCTAAATCCTGGACATGAATCGTTGCAAATGGTATCATAGCAACACCTCGTAAGATGAAGGACATGTAACACTTGAGCAAATGAGGGATACATGAATGTGTCAAGACCACATCTAAATGAGAGTGTCCTAAAGATGAAATGGTTAAGACAGAAGCTAGTGGGCATGTGACACCTGAGTAAATAAGAGGTACATGAATGAGTCGAAACCATATCTAAATGAAAATCGTGCAAGTACATAGACTAAACTTAAGAATTTAACCTAAAAACTATCTCTTTGATACTCGGAGCTTAAACAAAGAGTAATTCAGATAAAATTTGCAAAATAATTGAATTTCGAATAACGTGCAAATGAAGGATTGATAGCAATGGATGATATATTTGAAAGAACGTAAATGAATGTCAAGACGATATTTGGACGTGTTTTGATACCCAAATTTGGATTACTTTGTAATGTTGCTAAAGAAACATAATAGGGAAAATGACACGCCATTTTGAAACTGATATCGAGTTAATGATACCTTTAAAGAGTGTATGCCAAAACAAGACCATATTGAAAATGTAGTTAAACAAAGTAAGAGAAGCAAAATTAGGTCAAATTCGAAGAACAAAAGTTGAAAAACATATCGTTTTTAGTTGAGATAATAAGACGTTAATTTTTATAGTTTCGGATAAGCCTTATAGGTTAAGAATTGCCTCGAATGCAAGTCGAAAAAATTAGATTCAAGAAAATTTTTCTAATTTTCTATACATTTATTTTCATAATAAATTTTATGTTAAAATATATAGTGGAAAAAAATTCTAATTTTTTATTTTTATTTATTGTTTTCGGGTATCTCGGGTATTCCAAGCATTTTTTTTTTTTTTTTTTCCTTCTACACCTCTTTGAAATTTAGGTTATAAGGCTCGTGAAATTCTAAAAATGTTGAAAATAAAGAAAATTAGGGAAGCTTACGTACCCGTTGAGTTTGAGCATTATAGAGTTATTTCATTTACACCGTTGTTATAATTGGGTATGTGTCAATTTAAGAATAGTTCGTGGGGTCTCGCACCGATGTTATTTAGGGTTTTAGGGAAGTGGGTATGTGTCAAGCCAAGAATAGTTTGTAGTGTCTCGAGCCGAGCTGGGGCGTCATTTCATTTTCGTAATGGTAGTGAGTCCACTGAAGGGTCTAATCGAACGGTAGAAATTTACCCGTCGACCACATGAACCTACAGTACATTCCAATCTCCAACTAAGACTATTCGACGATCTCATCCACTTCAAATTTTGTACCTCATATCTTCTATGACAATGAGAATTACTCCGTTTTAGAGTAATTTACATTTGAAAATCATAGTACGGGTTCAAAAAAATGCGTCGGCATAGCTACGTCGACATAAGTTTTTTGTGATGCAAATTGGGTAACGTAAAAAAATAATAATAGAAGCTATACTAACGGTACAAACACGAGCTAATCTTACCAAATATGACGATATTTTTCATTGATAACAAGTAGTTTCCAATGTTCTAAAATGATACCAAACTAACTCTATGCAGACAAAAACAGTTCAACATCAATCTAACATATGAATTCAACGATTCAAATTACATAAACAGCAAGAACTAATCAGCTCTGTAAACTTTACAGGTTCCATCATCAACTCCCAATCTTAACACCGAACACCCGACGTTCTTTACAGGACGATGCGAAAGCTTTATTCTGTTCTGTTGACAAGGCAGGAAAGACGACGAACACATCCCAACTCAACCCGACGACCAACATCAAGAACACAGTGACAAACTCTTGACTATATATTTCTCTCTAAAACAAAATGATTTTACTGGGGAAAGAATGGAGACAGATAGCACAGAGACAGTATGATGAAAGGAACATAACTTACAAATTTATTACAATTCAATGGGCAGTTTCTTATGCAGCTGTGGAAATGGATGAGTATCACAAGCTTGATAAGAGTAGCTCACCATAATTTAGAAACAAAAATAAGTATGCTGTCTAGTTGCACTTTTCCTTTTCTTTCTCTTTCTCTTTTCTCTTATTTCCACCCAAAACAAATTCTACGTACAAATCCTTAAGGGCGATCACGACGGTTGTAATCAACGGTCCCATAATCGCACCCTGTGAGTATCAATAAGAGATCATTCAGGCAAGGGCACGAGCCCGCAAAAAGGAAAAGGTAAATGGAAACATGCAACTGTTAAAGTTTCTAAGATAGATCGACATGCAGCATCGAAAAGGGTTAGTAGTTCTAGGCAAAGAACACATGGTGTGCAAGCTCAATAGGAGCTTGTATGGACTGAAATGAGCACTGAGACAATGGTACAAGACGTTTCACTCCTTCAGGGGCAAGAGTGGTTGATTTTCAGAGTGAAAATGATCAGTGTTGTTACTGTTGCTACTCTTGTACGTGGATGATATATATTGATTACAGGATCCAATATGAGGGGGATAAACTATTTGAAGGTAACTATGTCTTTAGTATTTGAGAGGAAAGATTTGGGTGCACCGAAGAAAATTCTTGGGATCAGGATTTCTCAAGATAGATTTGTTGTCACATCAAACATGTCCTAAGAGCAGTACGTTGAGAAGGTGTTGTTTAAATTCAGGAGGAATAATGCTAAACTCGGACTACCCTTTTGGCAAATCATGTTAAATTGTCAAAAGAACAATCTCCTAAGACAACGGAGGAGCATGAGCAAATGACGTTAGTCCCATATGCTTCTGCAGTTGGGAGCTTCACTCACAGGTCAGTGGAAGAAGGTGATATGTGTTTAAAGAAGATAGAGGGTGAAGGTGCAAAGAATCCCTATTTGGGCTTTCCTTTCTGGGTTTCCCCTCAAGGTTTTAAAACGCGCATACTAGGTAGAAGTTTCCACCCCCTCATAAGCAATGTTTCGTTCCCCTCTCCAATCGATGTGGGATCTCACAAAGCTAGTTTAGATATTAAATCATCAAACTCGTAAACTGTTTATAAGCTCTAGTGATGTAACGGCCCAGACCACCGCTAGTAGATATTGTCCTCTTTGGGCTTTCCCTTTCGGGCTTCCCCTCAACGCTTTAAAACGCGTTTGCTAGGGAAGGTTTTCACACCCTTATAAAGGGTGTTTTGTTCTCCTCCCCAACCAATGTGGGACATCACAATCCACCCCCCTTCAGGGCCCAGCATCCTCACTGGCACTCGTTCCTTTCTCTAATTGATGTGGGACCCTCACCAAATCCACCCCCTTTGGGGCCCAGCGTCCTTACTGGCACACCGCCTCGTGTCTACCCCTTCGGGGAACAGCGAGAAAACTAGCACATCGTCCGATGTCTGGCTCTAATACCATTTGTAATGGCCCAGACCATTGCTAGCAGATATTGTCCTCTTTGGGCACCTTAAGGCTTTAAACCGCGTATGCTAGGGAAGGTTTTCACACTCTTATAAAGGGTGTTTTGTTCGGGGACATCACAAGTGATTTCAGTAAAGTCTAGAAAGGGAAAGAAAGTGTACCTCCAATGCAGATGAAAACAAAGTCATTCCACCAATGATGCTAAGCCCCATAAGGTATTCACTGTGACCAGGTATGTCCTCTTGGATTTCCGACGCGCCGTAATCCATAAGCGCAAGGTGAATAACAGACAACCCGACAGCTACGACATACCGACCTTCCAGCAGAAGCTGCAAGGCTGCTGGAATTGTTGCAAACCATGAAGGAAAAATTGGGAAAAGTGGACTGAGAAATGCAAGAACAGTAGACATATACAAGAAATGTATTTCAAATAGTCTAAGCAACAGCCATGTAAGACATCCTTGATAGATAGCAATCTCTGCTGTAGCCAAAAGAACGCCCGAGATCGCGTTATCAAGAACTTCAACGCATCGAATACGAGCTGAATCTTCAATAGGAAGCATATACATTATTTGTTCAGTCACACCACCAGATTCGGAAGTGATAAGATAATACAGAACCCAAATGAACACCATTGATTGCGAGACGAAGTTCAAAACTTCAGCCGCTCCAGAAATAATAGAACTCCCGATCGAAACCATGAACTTCGCACTACCTCCTACTACCGATACACTACTAGCAACGACTCGTTGCGAAATATCCATCCCTTGAACAGCTAATCCTTTCGCTTTCACAACTAAATCCTCCCTAGTGATTATCAACTCCCTAATAATTGTATCCAGTTCTGTATAAATCTGACCCCATTCCTTGTTATGGATTCGATTTCTCAAGCTCATAAGCTTCTGCGTATACGGCGATGGAGCGATTAGAGAGGTCGAAGGCCCCGACGAGTTAGCACGAGACGATGCTAAAGCTAAATGCTTAATCCCAGTGACAAACTCTGTCATGTTATACTGCATAGCTAAGCTATCTATCTGCTCCGACACTGCTTCATAAAACTTGGTAGTGTAGCCATCGATCATCCCAGGAATATCATTCTCTTCTATCCATTTCTTAACTCCAATTCTTTCAGCATAATTGTTCTCTTCCACGTGAAGTTTCAATGAAATCATAGCTTCTTTCCCTTCAACACCAATTTTGTAAGAGAAAAACAATAATCCAGCCAAGAACACAACAACCATAGCGACAATCAAACCAATTGCTACAATGGTTTTCAATCGTTTCAAAACCCCTTTGGTGAAGAACGCACTAACAGCAGTACGACGAAAGCTCATGCTACGAAACGAAGAAACAGAGGACATAGTTGAATCAACAGACTTAGAACTAAACAAAAAACCTAATCCAAGAAGCGAACAAGATGCAATAACACCGAAGTTCTCATAAGCAAGTATAAAAATCCAAAACGAAACAAGCCATCGCAATAACTTAGAGAACACACTTTGATTTCGTTTAGAAATCTCAGATTTCTTCCTTCTAAGCACAACCCGGAAACAAACTTCACGAAATTCAACAAGGGTTCCAACAAAAACCTGAAAAACCGCAACGGGGATAGCGAGAAGAGTTTCCGTGAGGCCTAAGTTGAGGGGTTTGGACCAAAACCCTTCTAGGGTTTGTTGAATGCCGCGAAGAGGGATAGAACAGAGGACGGCCCATTGAAGGGGGCGGAGATAGGCTTCGAGGAGACGGCCGACGGCGTAGAGAGTGAGAATAGTGAAGGCAAGGCCGGCGTGAGCCATGGCGATGTAAAGTGCAAGACGGACTTGAGGGTCGCCGGAAAAGGAGGGATTGGAATCGGATTGAGGGGGGGTTTTGGAAGATTGTTGGTGGAGATTTTGTGGGTCGGGGCTGGGTTTTCGAATTGAGGCGGATCTGAACATGTCCTGCCATGGGGGGGTGGAGGAATTGGGAAGGGAATTGGAAGATGGGTCAGAGTAAGGGACGAGCTCCATTTGCAGGGAAGGTGGGAGTGGCAGAGAAATGGAGCTTGGGGAAGAGATAGAGAAGGGCAATAATGGAGGGAGAAGAAGAGAGAGGGAGGCAAGTCAGGGAGGAAAGGGATTGTTTTAGCCATAATAGAGTCCACCATGGGAGCAGTAAGTTACTGAAGTTTGCTGTCATTTTTAGGCTGTCCCCTTCACCAAAGCCACCCTTTTCTATGCTGTCGCCTTCACCAAACCCTCCTTTTTCTCCGGACTCTTCTTCCCAACACTGTACAACGTGCCCTATATATATATATATATATATATACCATATACCTATATATATAGGTATATATAAATATAGGGACCCCAAGTCCTATGTCTATGGGTGAAGATGGAAGTATTTTTCGTTATCGTCCTCTCTTCATATTTCAATTTTCGCTCAGGTTGGGATTCTCAAAGGATTTACAGGGATCGAGTTTCGTGCAGAAGGAAGATGAGAAGAGAATTTAGGTAAAGTTGGAGGTAGGGGAAGGGACGAAGAATATATATTCATTCCATAACTGATGAGAATTTAGGTAAGGTCGAAGACAGAAGTAGGGATGAAGAATATAATCTTCATTCCATAACCGACGAGAATTTAGGTAAAGTCGGAGACAATGGTAGTGACGAAAAATATAATCTTCATTCCATAACCATCGAGAATTTAGGTAAGGTCGGAGATAGGTGTAGGGACGAAGAATGTAATTTTCATTCCATAACTAACGAGAATTTAGGTAAGGTCGGAGATAAGGGCAGGGATGAAAAATATAATCTTCATTCCATAACCAACGAGAATTTAGGTAAAGTCGGAGACAAGGGTAGGGACGAATAATATAATCTTCCTCCCATAACCAACGAGAATTTAGGTAAGGTCGGAGATAAGGGCAGGGACGAAAAATATAATCTTCATTCCATAACCAATGAGAATTTAGGTAAGGTCGGAGATAGGGGTAGGGACGAATAATATAATCTTCATTCCATAGCCAACGAGAATTTGGGTAAGGACGAAAAATATAATCTTCATTATATAACCAACGAGAATTTAGGTAAGGTCGAAAATAGGGGTAGGGACGAATAATATAACTTCATTCCATAACCAACGAGAATTTAGGTAAGGTCGGAGATAGGAGTAGGGACAAAGAATATAATTCTCATTCCATAACCAACAAGAATTTAAGTAAAGTCGGAGACAAGGGTAGTGATGAAGAATATAATCTTCATTCCATAACCGACGAGAATTTAGGTAAACTCGGAGACAGGGATAGAGGCAAAGAATATGATCTCCATTCCACAACCGACGAGAATTTAGGTAAGGTTGGAGGCCAGAGTAGGGACGAAGAATATAATATCCATTTCATAACCTGTTTGGGTGACGGGGGAATTTCTCTTTACTCCCTCCCTATTCAAACCGAGATTTTCAACCTCATTAAAAAATTAATAATTATTAAAAAATTAAAGGTATAATAAATTGAAATATAAATAAAGGATAATGAATGGAGGAATGATTGAGCTTAAAGGAAGGTGATGAGGAATTTAATTATGTTGTTTACTCATAAAGCATTGGCCAGCTAATTTCCACGTCATCATTTCTAACAAAATCTCTTTACTTAATTTACCATTTTAATTTCCATTTATAATTAAAAATATTTGTAAACCAACATTTATGAATCAAATAAAATCTTTTAAATATATTTTTTTTATAAAGATACGTAATTAAATTTGGGATAAATAGGCCATAAATAGGGATTTTAAATAATAATAATTATTTTTTAAATAAAGTTTTTATTATATTTAAAAAATAATAATAATAATAATTAAAGAGTTGCTTATTGAACAAGTATGTTTCCAAAAGAAAAGACGTTAAAATAAGAACCTAAGAAGACAACTGTGAGTCAACTTAAAGATTAATGAATCTGATTATTAAATTTTTATACTCAAATAAAAAATTAATCAACTTTTCCTCTATTCTAATTAATATATATATATATATATATAAATACCCAAATTTAATTTTTATCGTTAATAAAAGGATCGGAACATGTTATCTACACTTTATACATCATTTTTCCTCCTCGATTTCCTTTTTGTCATTTTTTCAAACTATGACTTAATAATTTCTAAAGCTTCATTTATTTATCGTCTCTTTTGCTATTCTTAAATATCATAATTTTAAATAAAAATGATATATTCTCTAGTTTATCAATATTTTCAGACATAAATATAAGAAATTTCAACACCCAAATAGTAGTTTTATAGATCGAAGAATTAAAGAAATGATTAAGAGATATGAGAGAATTTCTTTCATATACCAACGGTAATATTTTAAAAAAATAATTAAATATATTAAGTTCTTGAGAATTTTTCAAACGCATAATAATAATAATAATGTCGCTCATGTACTAATGGTAATAATATATTTTTTAATTTTAAAAAAATTAACAATATTAATAAAAAATTAAAAAATTAAAAAAAATAATTGAAGCGTAGTTAACAATATTTTTAAAAGTAGCTCCATAAATTAAAAACATTTCTTTTAAAATGTGGGACATAAATGAAATTTAAAATAAAATATCCCTGTTTTATTATTATTAATTCAACGACATTTAAAGTGGTCTCCTCTTTATTAAAATATATGTATGAAAATTATAATTAAGTTATACCTTATTAAGAATATTTTTTAGATTACATTAATGAACGGAAATAAAGTATTATTCCATATTCTCCCACTTTCATTCAAATATAATGGTTTGACTAAGATGGTCTATTCCAAAATAATGCTTTGCATGCTTCCATTCTCATCTAATATATACATATAATAGTGCTTTTCTAATATAAATATAATTAGATGACAATAAAAATAAGGGCAAAAATCAATTTATTCCCCACATTTATAACCCCACAAACAATAAATACANACATTTTAAGGGTAACAAATTAGGACGAAAAGAAAATATGTATAATAATTTGAAATGGGAAGGTTAATATCATAAAACCGATATATGCAAAGAACTCACGTCAGATTTCCTTAAAAAAAAAAAGAAAATTAANAACCATAAATATTATTGAATTAAATATGGTAAAAAAAATAAAATAATAATAATAAATTTGATAGCTAATAAACTTGATTATAAAAAAAAAAAAGAAAATTAATGAAGAAATTACAGAGACTTCAATTGTGCATGGTAACTTGCCTTATCTATTATTTACCCTATACTCATTAAAAAAAAAATAAATAAAAAAAAAATAAAACCTAATTTCTGGATAAATAATTGGAGACCCTAAAGTAACCTAAAAAATTGCAGAAATAGCTTCCATGGCAACCACCAGTAGAGCTTCAGCAGATCACTCAAAAGGCCAAGAACATAATGAATTAATCTCAATATCAAAACAACAATCCTCTATCTATCTAAACAACATATCGATAAACATGATGGGACTCGTCCTACATGTCCCGCTCGCTCCCCTAAAACTATCAGTAAGAACTGGGAGGATTATATTTTACTCTTCCTGTGTCTATCACGTTCTGTAAACTAAAATAAAGAGTATAAGACTACTAGGTCGTGTTAGGAAATAACATACATCTAATATCTCTATCTAGTTTATCGAACTAACGTGGCGAATAAACATAACCGAGAAATAAGTGTATGCTAAAGCCTACAGCAGAGCAGCACAGCACACTACATTGAAATTGTACTAGATGGGGACAACCATATTAGGCATAAACTAGCTTGCAGTAGTGTAGTCTACATAATAGTGTCTAAAACCATACAATAAAAAGTCTAATACACTCTTTCTCGTCTTTTTCCAAAGCATCCTTGGACCTCTAGTGTTTGTGAGAGAACACTGCCTATCACTGGGCCACAAAACTAAAGGAACCTGTGTGTTTGAAAAACTCTATGGCAATTCTTAGGCGAGACAGCGTTCGAGTGAGACTTCTGTTCTAGCTTCCAAGGAGATGGACGGTACTGACTACGCAACGATTCTACCTTGCATAGGGATGGTATCGACTACTCCCACTATAGCCTCCCCTTCCATACAAACCACCTGCTCCTCCGTAACTAGCACCAGGACCTGAGTCATAACCTCCACTGTAACCTGAACCTCCATAGCTCCCATAGCCATCAACCCCTCGACCATATCCTCCTAAGCCACTTGTGCCATAACCCCCACCAAACCCACCACTGTAAGGACCAAATCGACTAGAATAACCGAGGGATGATTCACCTCGGTAGCCACCTAAGCTACTGCTTCCAAAACCTCCATAACCACCACCAAAGTCACCACCACTACCATAACCATAGCCACCCCCAATCCTACCACCAAGACCACCTGCAGTCCTAAAGGGACCAGGTCCAAAGCCTGCATCAAAGTCCCCATAAGAACCACCATATCCACCAAAGCCATCATTGAATGAACGAGCCCTAGAATTGCTACCATATGCAGGAGCAGGTGGTGGGTTTGAGGATTTCTTTGGTTCAGCTTTCTTGATCTCCACCTACAACAAAGTAACTTAGTTAACCTAGATCTTCTGCAATTTAACTATTCTGATAGCCCTTGCCTTAGAAGACCTATACCTGTATAACCTCAACCTAAAATTAGTAGCAAAAAGAAGCAGCTAATCGCATAATACTTAAAAGATACGATTGTATAAAGTGAAAGGGTTGAAAATTGTCCATTATTATTAAAACTGGAAAATACGATGGTGCAAAACCCATGGGAAACACAATTTGGTTTACACTTTGCTCACTTGCGGTCCATTTATATAAGCTCACCTGGGTACCAGACATATCTATCATATTTCCTTTGGATAAAATTTCATCTACAACTTCTTCCTCGTCAAAAACTATAAACCCAAAGCCTCGCGAACGGTTGGTTTCATGGTCACGTATAATTTGGTGTTCCACAACTTTCCCAAACTTGGAAAAGAAATGTTTTAACTCATCTACAAGCAAGATAACGTAATAAACATATTAAAACACAACATAGAAACTACATCAATATGAGAAGATCAAATAAAAAGTGGCTGAAACAAACACTGGTCCTGCCAATAAAGAACACGCTTCAACATATAACTCAATAACCTTACCTTCAGTAACCGTTGATGGAATCCCACCAACAAATATCTTCTTCGTCTTAAAATCCTTTGATTGACCTTGCCCTTTAGGGATGGTTCTCTTGATTTCAACCTATCTCCATTTAGCAAAGTAAATCCCAGAAATAAAATAAATAAAGCATAAATTCATGCAACAACAATCATATTACAACTGTATGATTATAAACCATCCAATAAAATACAGAAAAAGACTAATAATTAACCTCATAAGACCACGGGAAACAAAAATATTTTACGCCATTCAACAACCCAGTAGAATATAATGTGGTTTTTTTTTTTCAAAAAAGAATAAAAAATAAACAAAAGAATCAGAAAAAAGTATTTAAATCATAGTCTAATTGATTTCATAATCTATGAATCCATTGTAGGGCTTGGCACGCTAACGCTACTACTACCGATAATTTAATTGATTTAATTGAAAAAGAGTGTAAGCCAGTTAGCAGGAAGAAGAAAAACAAAACAATTAAGATGACGTACCTGTTTTCCATTGATGACGTGTGTATCTTCGATAACCTTGTCAACCACAGAAGGATCAGCATAAGTAATAAACCCAAAACCTCTTGGTTGTCCGGTATACCGATCCTTCATGATCACCGAGTCCGTTATCTCTCCATAATCACCAAAATGCTTGTTGAATTGAGCTAATTTTTCCAAGAACACAATGAAAAAGAACATCAGCTGCAGCCGAATCTAAGCTAACATTGCACTTAATCAATATACAGAATTAGCAAATCAAGAATTTATTTAATTATCAATGAACCGCAATAGAAGAGGTGCTAAGCTAGCCATTCAAAATATGAACACCCATCAAGAATAACAGGTAATTTCAGCAGAATTAAACATGGGTACAGAAACTCGTCCCTAATACATGATTAAAGTAAAACAAAAACTCACTGTAAGTTGTATCCTTCGCCAATCCTCCGATGAAAATCTTCCTGGGAAAACAAAAATAGCAAAAAAGTGAGAACACAAAATCGAGATCTAAAGAAAATCAAGACAAATTAACTGTTTGACAGGCCTGAGAGGGGGATGACATATAGTAATGGAATCTGGCGCTTAAGAAAGCCCTTTTCCCCAACTCATCAAACTTTCTCAGAGAAACACCGAAAGAAAATAAAAAATTGAGAAAGGAAAAGAAACAAACCCGGGGCTAGCGCCATCGCCGGTGTGAGGATTTTCGCTCTTCGATTTGGACGCCATGAGGAATTTGGCTGGCGGATGCGTTGTCGAAGAAGATCGATAAGACGTGGAGAAGAAGATGAAAGATCGTTGATTTAGGTTTTCAGTGGAATTCCGAATTGAAAGAGGGTAATGAATTTTAACGGTCCAAGAGAGAGAGAGAGAGCATTTTTATATGTCAATCGGGTTGATACTTGGCCGGCCCAATAGTTGGGCCCATGGACATTGAGCCCAAACTTCAAATTTTTATTTTGATTTTTTTTTTCAAAGGTACTAAATTTAGCGGAGTTAGAAACCTAGCTAGTAGACACGTTTTAAACGTCCGTGAGGCTGATGACGATATATAATACGTTAAAGCAGACAACATCTGCTAAGTAGGCTTATGTTTTTACAAATGGTATCAAAATCATGAGGCTAATGACAATGTGTAATAGGCTAAAGCAGACAATATCTGCTAAGTGGAGCTGATGTTTTTACAAATGGTATCAAAATCACGAGGCTGATGACGATGTGTAATAGACTAAAGCAGACAATATATTGCTAAGTGGGCTTATATTTTTACAAATGGTATCAAAATCACGAGGCTAATGACGATATGTAATAGGTTAAAGTAGACAATATCTGCTAAGTCAGCTTATATTTTTACAAATGGTATCAAAATCATGAAGTTGATGATCATATGTAATAGGCTAAAGCAGATAATATCTATCTGCTAAGTGGGCTTATGTTTTTACAAATGGTATCAAAATCATGAGGCTGATGACGATGATATATAATAGGCTAAAGCAAACAATATCCACTAAATAGGCTTATGTTTTTGCAAATGATATCAAAATCATGAGGCTAATAAGTATATATAATTGGCTAAAGCAGACAATATCTATTAAGTGAACGGTATCAAAATCAGACACTACCCAGCATGCTAGATTGAAATTTTTGAAGTATTTGAAGTAAGTTCTTAAAAAATTTATCACTAATATAAGGATGAAAAACGTCTATCAACAATAATTTTAGATTATAAATTATAAGAAAAGTGGAAGAATTTGAAAATGAGATGATAGCATTCTTATTCAATTTCAAGCGTCCCGAGCTTCGATCCAAATCTTCAATACCCACTCGGATGATCTTGAAAACGAATGCGTTTCTTCTCTACCCAATCACAACGAAATGATTTGCTCTGTATCTCTACTTCACGTTCCCCCTCTTCCCCAAAGAGCCTCTCCCACTCCAAATCCGATCACCCATCTTCTCCACAACTTCTCCTCCCCGTTTGAGCTGAAGCAAGTCCACGCCCATCTCCTCAAAACCAATTCTCCCCTCTCTTCCCTCCCACTTTCACGGGTAGCTTCCGTTTGTGCTCTGAATTCGAGTTTCTCCTACGCCAAGCTAATCTTTGAGCTCGTGGACGCATCCCAAGTCGCCCTCTGGAACACTTGTTTGAGGTCTTTGGCCGAGGGAGATTCCCCAGTTGATGCCATTTCACTTTTTTATCGTTTGCGTGAGTTTGATGTTTGCCCTGATAATTATACTTGTTCGTTTGTTTTGAAAGCGTGTTCTCGGTTGTTGGATGTTAGGAATGGTAGGATTGTTCATGGGTATGTAGAGAAACTTGGATTGCAATCGAATATGTTTTTGCTGAATATGATTGTTCATTTGTATGCTTTGTGTGGCGAAATGGGTGTTGCAAGGATGGTGTTTGATAAAATGCCGCAAAGGGATGTGATAACGTGGAATATTATGATTGCCCAATTGGTTAAAAGAGGTGATATCGAGGGTGCGTATAAGTTGTTTGTTGAAATGCCTGAGAGGAATGTGAGGTCGTGGACTTCGATGATTGGTGGATATGCCCAATGTGGGAAGCCCAAGGAGGCCGTCGATCTGTTTTTGGAGATGGAAGAAGCTGGTTTATTGCCTAATGAAGTGACGGTGGTGGCTGTTCTTGTAGCTTGTGCTGATATGGGGAACCTGGATTTGGGGAAGAGAATACATGACTTCTCTAACCGAATTGGCTATCATAAAAACATTCGTGTTTGTAACACTTTGATTGATATGTATGCAAAGTGTGGGTGCTTGGATGATGCCTATAGGATCTTCAACGACATGGAAGAACGCACGGTCGTTTCCTGGTCGGCTATGATCGTGGGACTCGCAGCCCATGGACAGGCCGAGGAGGCTCTTGCATTCTTCAATAAAATGATAAACACAGGCATGAAGCCCAATGCAGTGACTTTCATTGGTATCTTACATGCCTGCAGCCACATGGGAATTGTTGGGAAAGGCCGTAAATATTTTGCTAGCATGACTAAGGATTATGGGATAATTCCTAGGATTGAGCACTATGGTTGTATGGTTGATCTTTTCAGCCGAGCAGGGCTGCTACAAGAGGCTCATGAGTTCATCATGAACATGCCTATTGCACCCAATGGTGTTGTTTGGGGAGCCCTCCTTGGTGGTTGCAAAGTTCACAAAAACATAAAATTAGCCGAAGAAGCCACCCGTCACCTCTCGGAATTGGATCCGCTAAACGATGGATACTATGTGGTCCTATCGAACATCTACGCAGAAGCAGGAAGATGGGAGGATGTAGCCCGAGTGAGGAAGTTGATGAGAGACAGAGGAGTAAAAAAGACTCCTGGCTGGAGTTCAATCATGGTAGAAGGAATGGTTCACAATTTTGTTGCAGGGGACGAGACCCATCCTCAAACCGAGGAGATATACAAGACATGGGAGAAGTTGCTCGAGCGAATGAAGCTCGAAGGATACGTGCCCAACACCTCGGTGGTGTTGCTCGACATGGAAGATGATCAAAAAGAGAAGTATTTGTTTCGACATAGTGAGAAGTTAGCAGTAGTCTTCGGGTTAATCAAGACGGGACCTGGAACTGTTATTAGAATCATGAAGAATCTACGAGTCTGCGAGGATTGCCATGCCGCTCTAAAGATCATATCAGTTGTTAGTACCAGAGAAATAGTTGTTCGGGATAGAAATCGATTTCATTGTTTCAAAAACGGTTCTTGTTCTTGTGGCGATTACTGGTAGTTGTAGTTGAGATAAATGATTTGTGAACTAATGGTTGTTGTTCTTGTGGTGATTGAAGGATGAAATATATGGGAATCCCCATGAAAGCAAGCAACCCTAGCATCCAAAGAAGCTGACAAGATATAGTTATGCCTCGCCCACCATGTCTTGTGCCTCTTGTAAACATAGAAATTGAAGAAAATCCCTACAGCCCTCCATGTCAGATAGTTTCAATGCTCTAGCTGGTGGAGTGCCCAAGCCAATGAGGAAGAACCACTTCATCTCTAGGTAAACACCCAACTTTCCAAACATTCTGAGTAGTCTGACGACGATGCGTTGTAGAAAATATCATCATCGAGACATGCCCACAAACTTCCTTTTGGCAGTTAGGCCAGATCACATATATAACGACACATACTCAAGATTTAGATCAAGATTCGAAATCCAAATTTAATACAAACTTCCTTTTGGCAGTAACGTTGGATCACATATGTAACGACCCATGTTCAGGATTCAAATTAAGATTTGAAATCCGAATTTGGCACCTGATGGCTCTGCAACATTCTCTTGCAACATGGTCACCATTACTTAGTCTTCGNAAAAAAAAAAAAAAAAAAAAAAAAAAAAAAAAAATCTTATATATATGTATATATTATTTGTGAGAGTCAAAGAGTGCATAAGAGCCTCCCCAACTCGACATCAAATGGTCTTATACGTAGTCATTATGTTGTTGCGTCTCAGCTACCTGTTGTTGTTGGGACTAAGCGGCCACTAATTAATTTCTATACCTTAAGTAATGTTCCTTTTTTTTTTTAGAGAGTACTTGCTCGTTACTTCACCTACATCAACTGTTGTTAGGGTCATTCTATTCCGAGCCTTAAGAATGGTAGTAGGCTCTTTGTATTAGTGGAAAACCCGAAGGTCAACTTACTCTATTTTAACCCGTACAACATTTTATTTACTACAAGTACAATCAACTACTATTTTTCATAAACTTAAGGACAAAATTAGCTTATTATATTAATTCGATGTCAATGTCATTTAAAATTTAAGGAAAAAAACATTTAAAATTTAATTGCTCAAATTATTTTAATAATACGATTTAATAAATAAATTATTTATTCTATTCATTATTAAGAGCAAAGATAATGATTAAAATTGATTGCCAAGTAAATTCAAAAACTTAAAATTTAACCTAACTTATTTATGAATAAAAATTTAATTAATTAATATAATATAATTGATAGAAATTAAATCAAAATATATTTTATTTATATGAAATTGTGTTTTAAAGCAAAACTTCAAACATCCGGTTCGGTTGAAAATTGAGAAAACCGAACCGGAGTTGATGACAAATTATATGGACTGCGCCAAAACCCTAAACCCCCCCTTCGTCGACATTATTTTCAGTGTCTTCTCGTATATCTTCAATCGCCCAAATTGGTCGCTCCTTTTCTCTCTCACTCTGCAATTCCAGGTCTCATTGGTGTCTTGTTGAGGTTTAAAATCCAGCATCTTTACTATTTTTAGCTTGCTTCAATGCCTGCCGCCAAGTTCAACAAGAAGAAAGCTGTGAAACGAGACGACCCACAATCGAAAAGGAAGAAGAAGGACGAGCTCTTCACGCCTAAACGTGGAAAGAAAGAGGAGGAGAATGATTCTGACCTCTCTGATGCTCTGGATGTGGAAGAAGTAGAGGATGGAATGCTTGATGCTGATGAACAAGGATCTGGGTCTGGTTCTGGTTCTGAAGTTTCTTCTGATGGTGATGATCCCTTGGCTGATGATTTCTTCCATGGAAGCGACGAAGGTGATTACCCTTTTTTTTTTTTTTTCTTTTTGCAGTTATTGATTTTTCGTATCCTGTTATCGTATTCTTCTGGGTTTCATGGATAAGTTTTTGTTTTCTTATCGCAGAGAATGTTTCTCGTTCTGTTTCTGGTTCGGATTCTGATGAATCTGACATCGAAGAGAAGTCGAGAGCTATTGATGAAGAAAGAGCGAGGGAAGAAAAAGATGCAGCTGATGAAATGCAGCTCAATATTAAAGAAGAATCCGATGAGTTCAGATTACCAACCAAGGAGGTTACATTCATATGCTGATTCGCCGTGTTTTATTTACTTGAATTTGAAGCCGATCATTGTTTCTTTGTTTGAAACATCTTCGTTTTTACCAGGAACTTGAAGAAGAGGCGCTTAGACCTCCTGACATTTCAAATTTACAAAGGCGGATAAGAGAAAGTAAGCCTTTTCATTTGTTATCTGCAGTTTATTCTTTACCATAGCTCCTCCTGTACTTATGTTACTCATTGTTTACTGAAATGTAATTTTAGTTGTTCGAGTTCTTTCAAATTTCAAGGCTTTGAGGCAAGAGGGGGCGACCCGGAAGGATTATGTTGAACAACTTAAGAAAGATATTGGTTCATACTATGGTTATAACGAATTTCTTACTGGGGTTCTAGTTGAGGTAACAAGTCGAGTATTTTTCTTGCTTATAGTTATTAGTGTTGGTGTTAGGAGTGGAAGTTACTATGAAACTTAATGATCAACATGCTTTGTCTTTAGTTGTTTCCTGTTGTCGAGCTAATGGAACTTATCGAAGCTTTTGAAAAGCCGAGACCAATATGTTTGCGGACTAACACCTTAAAGGTAATAATTAGCATACAGGTATCTCTGTTTTTTGTATGCAACTTCTCATAATGTGTATCTTATTCAATTACTTCTCTTTGTTCTTAGACAAGAAGGCGTGATCTGGCAGATGTTCTGATTAACAGAGGTGTAAACCTAGATCCTTTAAGCAAGTGGTCAAAGGTGAGGCACTTTGTTTCGGTAAATTTATCCTCGGTTCCCTCTTCATTCTATTTTACAACTAAGTAGTTATATTTCCTATATTTATTGTAGGTTGGACTTGTTGTATATGATTCCCAAGTGCCAATTGGAGCAACTCCTGAATATATGGCTGGTTTTTACATGGTAAGCCGTGTTCTAATTATATTATATATTTATTTCCATTCATCATCGGCTTTAAATGGTGAATATGTATCTTTTGTTTGTTCAGCTACAAGGTGCAAGCTCCTTTCTTCCTGTTATGGCCCTTGCTCCTCAAGAAAAAGAACGAATCGTTGACATGGCGTAAGTGAATGAACAAGTTCTACAGTGTTTTCTCACAATTGTTATTTTACTGTGATTTCTTCTAAACTAATGAAAAGGATGCCATATCCTTAAAGGTTGGCCTATTTGAAATTTAGTTCATGGCTATTGGCTATAATCTTGTTTTTTCTCTTTGGTGAATGAAATGGCTGCTTGATTCCATAATGTAGCTACTAGAATCCTCTATGTGTTACAGTAGTATATCTAGCATCAATGTAGTCGGATATTTGTCACATTCTCATATAAGCCTTTGAAACTATTGCAGGGCAGCACCTGGTGGTAAAACTACTTACATAGCAGCACTCATGAAAAATAGTGGTATGTAGTATCTAATTCAGATATGTTGATGTTAATCATATATTTCCCCATGCTTCATTAAAAAAAATTATTTGGATCTGACAAGTCCATATACAGGGTAGTTGTTGAAATAATCTTCTGACCATGTCCTTCTTAATATCTTTCTACAGAGTAAATATATTAATCTTATGTCAAACAAGAACTATTTGAAGCTATTGCAGGAATATGTATAGAGTAGGAGTGTGCATGTGTTAAGTTTTCTGAGGTCATTTTTGAAAAACAAGAATCAACAATTACGTAGAATAACACTGGATCAATCCAAACCATTCTTAAATATAACTGTTTGGGTCAGTTAAATCCAAATCAGTTCTTGGTTTAATTCGATTATGAGAATGGATGCCTGCAAGTTCAAGTTCTACAGAACCAGGGGAATCGAGTGTTTTCTTTTTTGATTTTGTCTAATAAAACCACCATTGGTTGGCGTATTGAATATTGGTGTTAGTGAAAACATTATTCGGCTTGGATGGTAGCATCTGACCTACGATTTATTTTCCAAATCTAGTAGGATTAGATGGTTGTTCTATGAGGTTAGCTAACACGCGTGCAAGTGGACCTGGACGCTCATGTATATAAAAAAACTACTGGTTTCTAATATTGCTTTCAGCAACAAAGAATTAACTAAAAATCTGTTTCCAAAGCCCAAAACAAGAAGTAGGGTATGGAATTGTGGAATGAGTTTCATCTGGTTTGACCGATGAGCATTGGAGAAATGCTGTTGGCTCTTTGATTCTTTTGAGGGTTGTACAGTTTCATGTTACAAAATCTCTAGGACACGAAAAGGCTGATCTTGTACCACAGCACGTGCCCTCATTATTGCTTGTTTAATTGACCTTCTGTATCTTTTCTTTGCCAATTGTGATATGTAAAATTTCTTCTCTTAAATTGTTCGACTATCTCAGGAATAATATTTGCTAATGAGATGAAAGTACCAAGATTGAAGTCACTTACTGCGAATTTACATCGAATGGGAGTGACAAATACTGTTGTCTGTAACTACGATGGGAAGGAGGTCTGATTATCATTATTCTTGCCACCCACCTTCATTACTATGTTCCAATTTATTATATTATGTCTTTTAGGATTTCCAATATGGTTAGGCTTGGTTCAAGTATGAAAATAGTACTTCATTACTCTGTTTTTTTGTGGACAATAAGCTGCTTCATGTTTTATGCCATAACAACATAACCCCACACTAATTTTTTTCTTTTTTTCTTTCTTGTTTATTATCGTTCAGCTCCCGAAAGTGTTGGGGATGAATACGGCCGATAGAGTTCTATTAGATGCCCCTTGTAGTGGATCTGGAGTAAGTACCCTTGTGTCTATTTAATGGGCTTTATTCCCCTGGGAACTTTTTATCTCCCTATCCCCAGGCCCTATGAAAAGAAAACCATATTGCTTTACTTCATTGCCATCTTTCCAATGATGACATATTATCTTCCATTATCATTCTTCAAACTGAATCTCGGTTTCATTTGTTAGGTTGTATCTAAGGATGAATCTGTTAAAACCTCAAAAAGCCTTGAAGAAATCCAGAAATGTGCTCAGTTGCAGAAGGTATATCTCATCATTATGTGTTTTTGGGCATCGACCCTTGAAACATTCCATTAATTACTTTGGTTCCTTTGCACAAAACGAGAATTTTCTATTAATTTCACTCTTTGTCCTATACAGCAACTTATACTTGCTGCAATTGACATGGTTGATGCAAATTCAAAATCCGGGGGCTATATTGTTTACTCCACCTGTTCCATAATGGTCGACGAGGTCTGTATTAATCCAACCTCTCTTTTCTCTTTCATGTTGATGCTATATTGTATATTACTAATTGCACATTCCCATCTTGCAGAATGAAGCAGTTGTTGACTATGCACTAAAGAAGAGGAATGTCAAACTTGTTCCATGTGGCCTTGATTTCGGACGTCCCGGGTACTCACCATGCTCTTCCCCGCCCCCCAGTTTTTAAACTGAACGTACTCCCAGCATCGTTGTTCACTCCCTCAATTAACCAACATATTCTTGTTTTAGGTTTATCCGGTTTAGGGAAAAACGTTTTCACCCATCTTTAGAGAAGACAAGACGTTTCTACCCCCATGTCCATAACATGGATGGCTTTTTTGTAGCAAAGGTATGTTTCAACCTTAAAAGATTGATGATATGTGTTGAGCTCTCTCCTTTCTAGTTCCTATTGAATGGGATTGGGTGGGATATCAGGGATTTGTGTTCTTGAATAATAGTTCGACGAAGTAAATCTCGAATACTTCATTTAATATACAGCTTGGAAACACAGATACTCTTTTTTCGTTTAGCAACGATAGCGCCTTTATGCTTATCTTCTGATTGCTTGTAATGTAGGGACTTTTGATTGTACTGGATAATATAACTTAGAATTAATTAGTTTCCACTATTATACAGTTGAAGAAAATGAGCAACAAGATACCAACTGCTCAATCTTCAGAAGCATTGGAAGAAGAGGCAGTGGAAGAGGAGGATTTTGAGGCAGAGAAGAAGAGCGCAAATGAGAAGAACGATGGCGAATGCCTTCACCCACAAGTGAACGATGGTAAAAAGAGGAAGAAGGTCGTTTCGGAAAAACACGAAGTTGAAAATGGCGAAGAATCAAAGCCGGGTGTGGAAAAGAGGAAGAAGAGAAAATTTCCCTCGAGAGAGGAAATCTCAAAAGCTAGGTGAGAACCTGGCTGTGATCTATCCATAACTGTAGCCATAGTTTAGCCTTGAAATTTGATTCTTCTGGCCTGACACTGATCTTTCCTTCAAAACGCGATGCAGGGAAGAAAAGCGAGAAGCTTTGAGGGAAAAGAAAGCTGGTGGGAGCAAGAAATAAGTGATTCGAGGTACGTACGTGTTATGGATCGAGTAGTCGATATAGAAGGTAGTAAATCTTTAAGAGAGTGAAGAAATCCACAGATTATCTGTTGAGCACACACTTGAAAGGCTGCTCTGCTTAACTCAACCATGGAAGAAAATATAATAGGTGTTGTACGAAACGTGTCCAATTTTGATAGGTTAAGATAGATTGATGTAGTAGTAGGATCATTCTCTCCTCTCATATCATCATACATTTGGTTTCTAATTTATAATTTTATGATGAAATTTTTATTCTTTATGGCCTTTTTTTTTTTTAATGTTTTAAAATTATAATTTACCAATTTTCTTAAAAGCCAGTAGCCACCGAGATATCGTGCATGTGAAATTACCATTATGCCCTTCACTCTAAAAGAAACCACATGTTATTCTTAGATACACTTTTGGAACTCTCTGAAATTCAAGTTTGCACACTAAATTTTCAAAAAAATTTCAATAATATCGATAAATCTAAAAAATACTTTTGCATTAAAAAAAAAAAAATTAAAAACATACTTGAAAATATCTTCAGAAAAAAGATTTAATTTTTGAACAAATTAAGGTGAAATAAAATTAAACATAAATGAATCTATGTTATTATTGGAATGATCTTTGTCGAAAATGCAATTTGTGATATGCTGTCATTTAATATTATCGAGAATGCATTTTGTAATATGATGTCATTCAAGATTCACGTGGTTTTAGCCAAAAAATTTGGTCGAAAATGCCCTCATATCATTTGTAGCATATCTTAATTGAAATATAATTTTTTTTTTAACTAGTTTTTCATTTGGGATTGGTTAATTTAATAAAAAAATACTCATTAATTTTATAATTTATACCATTTTATGAAAAAGGTTAAAAAAAAAAAAAAAAAAAAAAAAAACCTGGTCGGAATCTTGGTCGGGCTTCATGCAACCGTTGACATTGAATGAATAAAGAATCATTTAAAAGAGACAAAAATAGGTCAGTTTTTCGTAAAGCTTTAAAACTTCAAATTTCCCCTTTTTCGCCGGACCCATTTCCATTTCTTCTCCCATTCATCAAATCAAATCAAATCAAATCAAATCAAATCATGGGTAACAACAGAGAAAGACACCACCCTCTTTCTTCCCCCACAAACCCATCTTCCTCTTCTTCTCCCGTCTCTGTTTCCGACCCAAATTCCCTCATCGGAAGTGCCTCCGGAAGCTTCAAGAATCAGGGCTTTCTCTCCGACTTCAATGCCAACATCAGCCACGCCGAATTTGGATTCTCTTGCCCCGAGTTTCCCCCCACCCAACTTGCTGGGACTGTGGATTTCTATGAACGCCATGTTTTTCTTTGTTACAAAAACCCTCAGGTTTGGCCTCCTAGGATTGAGTCGGCTGAGTTCGATCGCCTCCCGAGGCTGCTCTCTGCTGCCGTAATGACTAGGAAGGGTGATATGAAGAAAAATGTAGGTTTATGTTTCATGCCCACCAACTGTTTGATAATAGTTCTGCACTTTCATTTCTTGGTTTTTTTTCTTTTTTCTTTGTTCTTTAACTGTCCAATTGGATTAGCTCTGTTGTTTGAGTGATTTGACAATGTGGGTTTTGCAATGTGGTGCTTTTTGCTGTTATGTTGTATGTTTGTGCTTTGGATCTGGTGGTTTACTGAATATATGTTTCAGGCTCTTCTTTATGCATTGTAGCTGGAAAAAACTTATGTTTATAATGCTTTTGAGAGTGGATTTGAAGGCAACAAAGAAGTAGGTTTGTAACTTTGTTTCAACGAACATGACAAAATCTTGGGCTGGTTCCTTTAGTTTTCTTTCCCTTGTTTGTTGTGGGAGTTTTCCTTTTCAATTTCTTGTTCTTTATTGGGTTGCTTTGTTGTTCCTTATGATTCGGTTTGGTCCACGGTTCGTGTTTCGTCTTTCGCTCCCCTGGAGAGTTTGTTTGGTTGAGCATTAGTCTGATCTTTGTTGGAGGTTCTTGTTAATCCTTTAATGAGCTTGATTTATCACTTAGGTGATCAATACCACTTAGAATATGCATTCAAATGCTTCTTATTATCTCTCTACTTGTATGATGCTTGATATTTTCATCGTCTCTATGTTCAAACTTCTGTTTCTTTTGGAAATATTAGACCCACTTAACCATTTGCGAGGGATGTGATGGAACCGAGACATCAAATGGGGATGTGTTCATCTTCCCCGACATGATAAGATACAGGTTAGTTCTGTCGTTACAAGCTTGATTTTAACTAACTTCGTTCTGATGAACTCCTTGCTTATCCTTATGGCAACTCTAGAGTTGAAACATAATTTGTCACGAACCGAGAGGGTGAATCATGAGATCTCACATCGGTTGGAGAGGGAAACGAAGCATTCCTTACAAGGGTGTGGAAACCGCTCCCTAGCAGACTCGTTTTAAAAACCTTGAAGGGAAACCTAGAAGGGAAAGCCCAAAGAGGACAATATCTTCAAGCGGTGGACTTGGGCTGTTACATAATTAAAATTGAACGTCTTTGGAAAAACTGCAGGAGGTTGACCCATTTTGATGTTGACACATTTGTTGAAGAAGTGCTTGTGAAGAATGGCGAGTGGCAGCCTGGATATCCTGAAGAACTGAAGGGTTCATATGTTTTCGTGTGTTGTCATGGGTCCCGAGATCGTCGGTGTGGCGAGTGTGGTCCTACATTGGTCAGTCGATTCCGAGACGAGATAAGATTTCTTGGTCTTGAAAATGAAGTATCTGTAAGCCCATGCTCACATATTGGGGGCCACAAGTACGCAGGAAATGTCATTATATTTGGATCAAACACCAATGGTGAAGTCACTGGGCACTGGTATGGGAGATTTGTATCTTAATTGATACTTCTGCTCAAATGTGATACCATGAATATGATACCTCTCGGTTTGTTTTCAGGTATGGATATGTTTCGCCAGAAGATGTGTTTTTATTGCTTCAGCAGCATATTTCGAACGGGAAGATTGTCGATGAACTCTGGAGGTATCACACTCTTTTTACGAACCGAAAACTCTTATGAATGATAGGAGATTGTATATTTAGATGAAAATTCGATCGTTATCGCTTAGTTTTCCTGTCGTGCTCTAGTAATTTTTGCCTTCCATATTGGGAACAAGAAGGTAAGCTTTGCATGAAGTTATTTGTTCTTTAGATATGGGTTTATGTAGAGTACTAGATCAATTTACTTCTGATATGGTTTGTTAAAGTTATGGTTAAAATACTGAGATCTCACATTGGTTGGGGTGGAGAACGAAACATTCATTATAAGGGTGTGGAAACCTCTTCCTAGCAAACGTGTTTTAAGAATCTTGAGAGGAAGCCCGAAAGGGAAAGCCCAAAGAGAACAATATCTACTGGCGGGGGGCTTGGGCTGTTACAAATGGTATTAGAGCCAGACACTGGGCGGTATGCCAGCGAGGACGCTGAGCCCCGAAGGGGGTGGACATCAGGCGGTGTGCCAGCAAGTACGTTGGCCCCTAAAGGAGGTGGATTGTGAGATCTCACATCGATTGGAGAGGGGAACGAGTGCCAGCTTGCTCGGCTTTGAAGGGGGTAGATTGTGAGATCCCACATCAGTTGGGGAGGAGAACGAAGCATTCTTTATAAGGGTGTGGAAATCTCTCCCTAGCAGACAAGTTTTAAAAACCTTAAGGGGAAGCCGAAAGGGAAAGTCCAAAGAGGACAATATCTGCTAGCGGTGAGCTTGGGCCGTTATAAATGGTATCAGAGCTAGACACCGGGTGGTATGCTAGCGAGGACGCTGAGCTTCGAAGGGGGTGAACATCAGGTGATATGCCAGCAAGTACACTCGGCCTCGAAGGGGGGTGGATTGTGAGATCTCACATCGATTGGAGAGGAGAACGAGTGTTAGCTCGCTGGGCCTCGAAGGGGGCGGATTGTGAGATCCCACATCGATTGGGGAGGAGAACGAAACATCCTTTATAAGGGTGTGAAAACCTCTCCTTAGCAGACGTGTTTTAAAAACCTTGAGCGAAATTCCAAGATAAAAAACCCAAAGAAGATAGTATCTGATAGCAATGGACTTAGGCTGTTACAACTAAGATGAGCTAGTGTCCTACAAACTAAAAAGTTATTTAATCTAAAATTATTGTTGAACATTCATTTTTAATCCTATATTGCATATACTCACTTAGGGGTCAGATGGGTTTGTCAGAGGAAGAACAGAAGCTGAGCCAACAACGGAGACTTAGTCTAATCAGGGAGACGAATGGCCATAAAAGCAAGGAAGAGTCGGCACGAATCGAGACCAACGATCCAAACTTCGATCTCTATAGTTCTCGTGTCGAGGTTGCAGCCTGCTGTCGGGGAGACAAAGAGGGTTACTCCTCTTGTTGTCAGAACCCCGAACTATCAGGAACAGTAATCGATTCAGATACAAACGACATTCCTGTATTTGTTGTCACTGCAAAGAGAAACAGAAAACCAACTTCGGGAAGCATCAGTGGCGATGTGTCCTTCTGTAAAGTTGGCTCATTGCCGATATGGTTCGAGAGCTGGGAGCGTGAAGATACGTATGCCGTTGCTGCTGTTATCTGTGCTACTATGTGTGTTGCCATTGCTTATAGCTGCTACAAGCAGCTGTAAGAGTGTAAAGGGTGAGGAAGAAGCTTCAATCTTCAGGTTTTAAAGTTTGTTTGCAAATGTTTTAGCAACATATTGAGGTTATCTCCTTACCCTGAAGTTCAAATAGACAACGTTCTAAGAATGAGAAAGACAAAAATGACTGCAAATAACTGGTCAAGCCATGGACCTCAATTAGGTGCTGAGGGCTAACGTTATAGTTCAAATTGGACTAAGAAGACTGTAATGGTCCCGGTGCACCGCTAGCGAATATTGTCCTCTTTGGGGTTTCTCTTTCGGGCTTCCCCTCAAGGCTGTAAAACGCGTCTTCTAGGGGAAAGTTTCTACACCCTTAAAAGGGTGTTTCGTTCTCCTCCCCAACCAATGTGGGATATCACAATCCACCCCTGGGCCAGTGTTCTCGTTGACACTCGTTTCTTTCTTCAATCGATGTGGGACCCCACCAAATCCACCCCCCTTTGGGACCAACGTCCTTACTGGCACACGCCTTGTGTCTACCTCTTGGGGGAATAGCCTCCTCGCTGACACATAGTCTGGTGTTGGCTCTGATACCATTTATAACGGCCAAAACCCACTGTTAGTAGATATTGTTCTCTGTGAGCTTTTCCTTTTGGGCTTTCTCTCAAGGGCTTTCCCATTGTTAGTAGATATTGTCTTCTTTGAGCTTTTTCTTTTGGGCTTCCCTCAAAGCTTTAGAACGTCTCTGCTAGGAAAAAGTTTTTACACCCTTGTAAAAGGTGTTCGTTCTCCTCCCCAACCAATGTCGGATATCACAATCTCACCCCCCCTTCAGGGCCCAACATCCCTGTTGACACTCGTTTCTTTCTCTAATCGATGTGGGACCCCACCAAATCCACCCCCCTTTCGGGGCCTAGTGTCCTTACTAGCACACCGCCTTGTGTCTACCCCTTCAGGGAACAACCTCCTCGCTAGCACATAGTCTGGCGTCTGGCTCTGATACCATTTGTAACGGCCTAAACCCGCAATTAGTAGATATTGTTCTCTTTGGGCTTTCCCTTTCGGGCTTCCCCTCAAAGCTTTAAAACGCATATGCTAGGGAAAGGTTTCCACATCCTTATAAAAGGTGTTTCGTTCTCCTTTTCAACTAATGTAGGATATCACAAAGACAAATCCGAGTTTCAGAAGAAATCAAAGACTAAACCAATACGAAAAAGTCGAACACAAGACATATCCAAGCCAACTCATAAGAACTCCTCGGCCTCTAAAGGGGCATGAACCATGCGTTCTCTCGACTTGCATTAGCTTAGTTCAATTTGATTTGGTATAAATATTCATATAAATATTTATATGCAACCTAGAGAACCTACAACTATATGTATATATCCTCAAAATTTTAATTTCGGTTGTCAATTTTGGCGGCGGATTTTTAAAAAATATCTTTTATTATTTAAAATATGCATAAAAAAAAGTAATTAGTTTATTATTATTATTGGTTTGAAAGTCAAAAGTAGTCAACATATGATATATTTTGGTTAAAAAAATAATATAATAATGTAATAATTCCAAAATATCTCAATAATAGAGATCTTACGTCAATTCTTGGGAGAAACCAAGTTTGACTAATTCTATTATTCTAATTTTTCTATAAAAAAATGTTTTCCTTAATTCTTTTTAATAAATTATATATATATATATATATATATATATTATGATGTGACTAAATAGGCCGAGCTATCTCTAGGATCTAGATATATCGTTCTTGTTGTGCACAGACTTGGGTAGCTAGTTAGCCTCCGCAACAACGACAAATGTCTAAGTTGAGGCACTATCTCAAGGAACACTCTCTTTATTAGGTGGAAAAAACGTGATAAATGTTAGTCTGCTTGTCATCTATGGGAGATAACTGGCAAACCTATCTCACAAGCCATGAAGTCGTCCAAGGTCGGGGACGCTACCCCATGTGTGTGTCTAGCTCTGTTGACTACTCACATGATAAGCGTCCTCCCACAGGATGGACCCACCATGAACCAACCAAACTCTCTCACTCAGATTATAAATCCCTAATTTGCCTCACGCCTAGCTTAGTGGTACCGTACCAGAGTGGAAAGGAAAGTGGAAGCTCCACAAACACTACACTTTTCCCGTCTCCCGTATGTTCTTCACTAGCTCAATTCCAATCCGATCAAAGGTAATATTTCAAAAAAATTTTAATTATGAAACATTAAACCAAACAAAAAGTAATCCCCACAAATATTTAATTAACTACAAACAAATAATAGATAATTAGTTATAATTATTAAAAAATAAAATTTTATATTATAGTTGATTTAGATAATTCTAAAGATATAGTGAATTAATATTTTATAAATACATAATTGCATTCTTTAATATATATATATATATATATATATTGTGATATAGATTTAAGTATATATTTTAATAAAGTTTTTTGATTTCATCTAATTAATTAAAAATAATAATTAAATAATTGATTGTATTAACTTTGATAATTCACTATCAAATTAGCTAATGAATTAATTAAATAAGATATAGGCAAAAAAAAAAAAAAAANAAAAAAAAAAAAAAAAAAAAAAAAAAAAAAAAAAATCATGCTTTTATAAGAGTATTAAATATTTGACATTAATGAAACGATACATTATTTTCATGATACAATAAGGTTTTAATACAAATTATTGGGTTAGTTAGGTTAGCAGCTCGAGTAACTTATTAATGACAAGGAACATCTTTTTTGCTTACTTGTACTTGCTCTACTATTTTACCGAAGCTTGACTGAAGAAGAATTATCACGTGTAAAACAAAAAAATATGCTGATTCGGGTTGTCGGGTATACTATATTTAATATATAACAGAACCCTCACCCTTAACCCATTTACAAAAAATAAATAAATAAATAAGGTTATTCTATTTCGACAAAAGACCCACACTCAATTACATAATTTTGGGTCTGCTATCTTGATCATAATTTTCTAACCATCAAAGGAAAAAGTCATTCCTTTTTTGGCTGGTTGTAGGTGAGGAGGGATTCGAACCCCTGATATTGTGGTTCATAGCCACGTGCTCTAATCCTCTGAATAACAAGCCTCACCCCGTCTCTCCGATATGTGCTCTAATCCTTTTTTGTTTTGTTATCTAGTTTTGGCTCTATTTCAAAAAATTATATAAACACCTGAAGTTTTGCGGGTAACCAAAAAAAAAACAACAGGTGATTGAAATATGGATGTACACGAGCAATTTGAATAAAATTCATAACCCAACCTAACCCAATCATCTAGTTTAGTTGTCGGGCTAGTTGTCAAGTAATTTTGTTAAAATTATTTTTTTAAAAAATCCAATAGATATAGTAATATTAATAACTAAAATTTCATAAAACTCAAACATTCGCAAGTTACAACGCAACATTAGTACAAACATTAAATATTCTTCAGGAATCACAACTCTCCAAAATGGTATGATATTTTCCGCTTTGAGTCTAAGCTCTTAGACTTTGCTTTGGGCTTCCCGAAAGGCTTCATACCAATGGAGATAGTATTCCTCACTTATACCCATGATCATTCCCTAAATTAGCCAACGTGGGACTCACTCCCAATAATCCTCAACAATCCTCCCCTCGAACAAAATACACTATAAGCCTCCCTTAAGGCTTATGAACCTCTCGAATAGCCTCCCTTAAGGCTTATGAAGCTCTCGAATAGCCTCCCTTAATCGAGGCTTGACTCCTTTCTCTAGAGCCCTCAAACAAAGTACACCCTTTGTTCAACACTTTAGTCACTTTTGACTACACCTTCGAAGCTCACAATTCTTTGTTCGATATATGAGGATTCTATTGACAAAGCTAAATTTAAGGCATGTGGTCAAGTCGACATACCTTTAGGTTAGTTGGATTGGTCAAGTTGACTCAACCAAAAAAAAAAAAGAATCAACCCGTGAATCAACCATAATGTCTCGATTTCTAAAAATTCAACTTAATCCAGAGAAAAAATTTAACCCACCCAAGTAAGTAAAATTTACTATTTTGAGTTAATTCGAATCAAGTAACATGAGTATGACATGTGGGATGAGATATTGAGTGGGGACAACATTACTAAAAGTGACATGTGAGAAGCAAAACAACGCAAATCATTTCAAACATAAATACATAAATTAATACAAAAAAGAAAAAGAAGTTTGTACAAACAGGAATTTCTGATTCAAAAATGGGCAAAACCTGCATCCAATTTCTTCCTCTCTTTCATAGACGACTTTGCTTCTTCTGCTACCTGCCCTGCCATGTCCCCACTCACCTTTTCACAAGCTCATCTCCCTAGACTTATGGGGAAGATATCGATGAACATGTCAGATGTATCCATCATTATTATATCTGTTCTAAATTCAAGTGTTCAAAGTCAACATTCAATATCCAGGATTAACCCTATTAAACATAAACAAACATCATTCATATACAGAATTATACCTCCATTAGTGTTTGCCATAGACTTGGCTTCTCTTTGCTGCAACCCTTTGGCCCTACTCATTAATTTATCTACCACTTCTTTCATCCCAACCCATTGCAACTATATATATATATATGTACACTTATGAGGTTGATATATTCGAGAGAGAGAGATGGGAAGTGAAGGGTATTTGCCATTGTTTGAGACTATAGAAGGTAAGGGGAGAGTTGCATATAGGGTTTTTGCAGCCTCCATTTTCGTGGGGATTTGTTGCATTTGGAGTTACAGAGTGAGGTTTGTACCAGAAGAAGAAGAAGAAGGAAGATGGGGTTGGCTTGGTTTGTTTGCTGCTGAGATATGGTTCGGATTTTACTGGATTCTCACTCAGGCTCCTCGTTGTAATCCTATTTACAGGCGCACTTTTAAACACAACCTCTCTAAGAGGTCGCTCTCTCTCCCTCTCTCTCAGTTTCAGTGTTTCTTTCACTTGGATTCTATGATGTTTGAATTGGGATATTGTTGTGGAACATGAGGAACACGCTCCCTCTCTGTTTCTCTAACTTGGTTTATGTGATTTAAATGGGATGTTGTGAACAGGCATGAGGGACACTTACCTGGAGTGGACATATTTGTGTGCACAGCAGATCCTGAGATGGAGCCACCAGCTATGGTCATCAGCACAGTATTATCAGTCATGGCATACGATTACCCGCCCGAGAAGCTCAGCGTGTACCTTTCCGATGATGCAGGCTCCGAGCTCACCTACTATGCTCTCATGGAGGCCTCTCAATTTGCAAAGCACTGGATACCATTTTGCAAGAAGTTCAACATCCAACCAAGGGCACCTGCAGCTTACTTTGCCTTACACACTGATCATCAGAGCAACGAAGAAGTCTTTGTTCAGGTACTTTTTATGTTCTATTTCATTTGAATTTGAATCCCTGATCCGATAAAATATGTGTAATCAGATAAAAAATAAAGAAATCAAATCATTCTTTTTAAGTTAACTAGATTCTGATGAAAGGCATAATTACTGCATACAGCCATCATTATCATTTCAAGTTAGTTTCCTATTTAAACAGTCCAACCAGCTACATGTAACAGGTGATATCTGTATTAGATCATAGCTTGTTTTTGAACTAAAACCGAACAATGAAACACAGCATGCAATATTGAAAATATTTCAAGTTGGCACTAATGGCTGCTTTTACCTGAATGGTTTCTTCTTTTGTAGAAACTATACAAAGACATGGAGAGTAGAATCAAAGCTGCGGTTGAGCTAGGTCGGGTTCCTGAAGAAATACGGTCAAGTAGTAAAGGGTTTTCCCAGTGGGAAACCTATACATCTCGACGCGACCACGATACTATCCTTCAGGTAATTTCTGTCACTCTTCCTTCATGAAAAATTCAAAACACATCAGATTACATACATTAAAGATTGCACACATCACTCTGTTTACACTTTCCCATGTTACTTTCTTCAACAGCCTTAATCTAGAGATGCAAGTATTTCTAATATTTGATTTTCTGTTCCCAACATCCCAGATAATAATAGATGGGAGAGATACAAAAGCCACAGATGTTGAGGCGTCTAGGTTACCAACTTTAGTGTATTTGGCTCGTGCTAAGAGTCCTCAATATTTCCACAACTTCAAAGCTGGAGCCATGAATGCGCTGGTAATTATCTACTTGAATGTGTTCATAAAGAGACACACAGGCCTGAATCTACACACACCTTCACAAAAGTTAAATTTGTTCGAGAATAGAACTATAGCACCTTAAGTATCAAGCTAATGCACTGATTAACACTACTTTTCACAATCAGATATCATTCAATCTACATGGATACTAGTTAATGCTTAGAACATGTTACGTGAGTAGTACTAACCTGGTTGTGCATGGTTCCATTTTCAGCTTCGGGTCTCATCACAGATAAGCAATGGGCAAATCGTACTCAATGTCGACTGTGATATGTATTCAAACAACTCTGATGCCATAAGAGATGCACTTTGCTTTTTTATGGATGAAGAGAAGGGCCACGAGATCGCATATGTGCAATTTCCACAGAAGTTTGACAATGTATTGAAGAATGAAATCTACTCAAGTACTTTACGAGTCCATAGTGAGGTAAGTGGTAGTCAGTACCAGAAAGTTCAAAAGGTTTATAGGTAGCTTTGTTTCAGTTGTTCAGTAATTCAAATAATGGGCGGAAATTTATATAGTTCTTTTTCTTGCAGGTGGAATTCTCTGGTTTCGATGGTTTCGAAGGCCCAATATATATAGGAACAGGCTGCTTTAACAGAAGAGACGTTCTCTGTGGTAAAAAGTACAGCAAGGGATACAGAAATAAATGGAACAGTGACTACAGGAAGTTTAAAGACAGTGTAAATGAACTAGAAGAGAAATCAAAGCATCTAGCAAGCTGTTCATATGAAGAGAACACTCAATGGGGAAAAGAGGTCGGTCTCTTTGCTCGTCCATCTCTTCCTCTATATATCTTCCTCTCTCACATTTCTGAGCCTGATCAACAAGTTTTAAATTGCAGATGGGTTTGAGATATGGATGTCCTGTAGAAGATGTTATAACTGGGTTGTCAATACAATGCCAGGGATGGAAATCGGTTTATTGCAACCCAGAGAGGGGAGCTTTCCTAGGTGTTGCACCAACCACATTACTTCAGACACTAGTTCAACATAAGCGATGGTCGGAAGGAGACCTTCAGATTCTTCTTTCTAGGTACAGTCCTGCATGGCATGCTCGTGGAAAGATCAGTCTAGGCCTACGAATGGGATATTGCATCTATTGTCTTTGGGCTGTTAATTCCTTGGCAACAATATATTACTCCATCATCCCCTCACTTTACCTCCTCAGAGGTGTTCCCTTGTTTCCTCAGGTAAACAACTTCCCAGCCAATTTCTAAACTTCATAGTATTGAAAATTGTCGATCGACTTGCAGCTTACTGCTTCGTTTACTCAGGTTTCAAGCCCATGGCTATTACCCTTCACATATGTGATACTTGCTAAGTATGCTGCTAGTTTCGTGGAGTTTTTGTCAGCTGGAGGAACAATCCTAGGGTGGTGGAATGATCAGAGGATGTGGCTCTATAAGAGAACAAGTTCCTATCTCTTCGCTTTTATAGACACTGTCTTGAAGATACTTGGGTTTTCTGATTCAGCATTTGTAATCACAGCTAAAGTGACTGATGAAGAAGTCTCCAAAAGATATGAAAAGGAGATGATGGAATTTGGAGCTTCCTCCCCAATGTTTACTATAATAGCAACAATTTCTTTGGTTAATTTGCTTTGCTTTCTTGGTACAGTGAAGAAAGCAGTAGAGAGTGGCAGTGGTTTGGTGATGGTCTTTCATACAATGGTCTTGCAGGTTCTTCTTTGTGGGATTCTGGTTCTGATCAATTGGCCTCTGTATCAAGGACTTTTCTTTAGAACAGATAAGGGCAGGATGCCAACCTCCCTGACCATTAAATCCTTCATATACGCTCTAGCCACTTGTATTTCCTTTTCATTTCTACTCTAATTTGGGATAGTACATGTAGGGGTATCTTTCGTTTTCGGGGATTCGAGAGATCGTTACCTTTATCTTTTACTCCCTAAAATATAGACTTCAAAGATTTGCTTTCTAGGCTCTGTAAAAGTCTGCAACTTTCTAAGGTATCTCTAAGTGTGTGTAGTTTGTGTAATAGGCAAACTAAACCAGATATCAAGTACTTTCCTTTGTGGGTCCTAGGTTCGAATCTTGTTGGTCAAATAAATGTTTGTGTTATGGGAAAAGGCTATGTCAAAAGAAAAGCAAAAGAGTTGTATTACATTAATTATACCAACCACAATTATACATGATGTCCAGTGCAAAGCTTTACAGCTCACACCAAAGGCAAAGACAGAATAGCAACTTTATCCTCTAATAAAAAACCACCATATTAATAGTATGAATACAATACATGTTCGTCTTCTTTTACTTCTTCCTCCACAACAACACTCAGATTTACATGTAATTGAATAAAATTTAGTAGGACCTTCAAGGCTCCATGAACGTTCATCGTATTCGAGAGGCCACAGCAGACACGACTATAGAATAATATGTTTTTCAACTGAGACCCCTTAACCCAACCTTCTCAAGACTCAGCAGGGGGACTTTGGATACAGCAAAGCCATTTCTTCTGATAATCATCCACATGAGGAAAAAAAAAAAGTCCAAAGAAAACTTGTAAATACATTATGTAAGGTAAAACTGCAGATTATTCATTTTATACACATAAGAACCAGAAAGAGTAAACGAAGCACCAAGATCAAGCCATTCAACTCAAATGCCTACATTTGTGCAACAAGAACCCGAGCCCTCTCAAATATATATAAAACTAGGAAATTCATGTTCCATGCACACACAGTTCCTAACAAGGCATATAAAATCAAACAGATGCTAAATTTTTAACATTAAATGATGTGATCTCATCCCTCCTAAAAACTGTTTGAGGTACCTCACCGATATGCTTCAATTCCAGATGAAGATATTTCCCAAGAATATGAACAAACCTCAATGCAGATATATGTACATACATACACACTCACACTAATCATAAGTAACGCTCTCAGAAATTCATTGACAGTAATAGATCAATCAATGGTCTAATGTTGCAAAAGAAACATTCTTTAGATGCCAATTAGTTAATACTATCAATAGACATGCCATCTAAGACGACCATCCAACGGCAAAATTGAGAAAGGATTATGAATGATATCTTACAGGCGGTGCCTTGGCAGGATTTGCTCCAGGCCTGCCCTGTGCATCAACTTTTCCAGGTGAATCAGGTTTGCCGCCTGTTTTCTTCTCATCTCTAGCTTTGTTAAAAATCACAGTAAATCCCTCAGCAGATGTCGGATCATTAACATCCCACTCACCAAATTTGGGCAATGGCCGACCCTTGTCCTACAGAAAGAGAGAATAGCAAAATGTACCCTCTGTGAATCTGGTAACTTTCATTAACAAACAGACTATGAATCTAACATCTATACAATATTGCTTCATGGCTACAGATTTAGTAAATACCTTCAAATCTAATACGAATCCATCAAACAATAAACAATGGACCAATTAAAAAGTTTGCTCCAAGAGCACAATATATCTAAATGTAGCCAACGATTTATCGATTGAAAGTTTAGAAACGACCTCGAACAACGAATTAAAATCCAGATTTTCGTCCGAATAAAACTAGAACAGCTTGAAAATCAGGAAAAGGAACAAATAAATCAAAGCGCAAACCATTCAAACCCGGAATTGAACAATCCTCAAGGAAATCAAACAAACAAACAAATCAAATTGGCGAATCGAAGCAAGAAAACGGAAAATTCAGCAGGAAGAAAAGCTCATACCGATCGAGAAGCACATGAAAGCAAGAACAAAAAAACAAAAATCCTTACAAAACATTAATCAAGCGATGACATACCGCCATGAATTCCAGAGAGAACGATTCCGAGGAAAAAGAAATGAATTTGAAAACAATGAATGAGAGAAAATAACAAAGACGGATTGAGAGAGTAGAAGAGGCGACTTTTGTAAATTGGGGCAAAAGTGGTCTTATTGGATACGGAAAATCCTTTTCCTATATATATATATATATATATATATATTTATTTATTTATTTATTTATTTATGTTTTGGAAGGATTTTTTATAGTGACATTAGAATGGGTATTTTAAGCAAATAATTTAATTATAATTAATTTGTAAAGTATTTATTAGAAATCATATTTAAATTTAATTAAATTTTTTTTAAAAAAAAAAAATTAATGTTTTTAAAAAATATTCTTTAATTTTCGGTTCAGAAAATACTAGAAAGGTTAAGTACACGTTTGAGGAATCAAATGTGAAGATTAAGAGACCCGATCAAGGATACGGGGCATGAGTAAGTTATTCCCGATGTCCTAACGACGTTTTATAAGGAAAGAAAAAGTATGCAAAAGGGCAAAATGGTAATTTTATTAATTTTTAAAAGACCTCTTTGATTTTTTAATTCAATGAAAAATGACCCAAAAAAACTTTTAGAAGATATTTTGATTTTTCTAAAAAAATATATATATTCTGAAAATGGCAAATTACCGAAATACCTATGGGGTTGAAGATATTTGCAATTCGTTAGAAAATCTAAGGTACCGGGTACAGTGAGCAACGTGCACAAAAATCATGGAATCTCAAAATTCAAATATTGAATCGAGCTGACAATTTAGTATATTCAAGAAGACGGAAAACATTTTAGATCCAACGATTTGTAACATTTCGAGGTCTATGGTTAACCAATTTCTTTGTCCTGCACGTTCTAAATAAGCCTCCAACGAGTTTTAAAAGGATTTAAGAGCTGAAAGTGTCCCTAAACGTGTTTTCCCAATAAGGCCGTCATTAAAACAAAGAAAAGAAAAGGCTTAAACATGTCAATCAAGAGGCCATGAGCAAATTCGCCTTTTCTCATCTAAGCCAATCGTTTTCTCGATGTCAATGACTATTTCTCGTGAAAATCAAGAAAGGCAATGGCAATATCAAGGGTAATTAAAGAAAATCGTTGCGTAATTGAAAATTGAGCTTCTATAGGGTAATTAAAGAAGAGTTCATGAAGATATCGGGGCCTGAGGAGGTCCCCATCGTGCTACCCAATGAATGTCGATTCGGCGCCAAAAAAAAAAAAAAAATTTATAGACTTTAATATATAAAATTTATTGTCTATAAAAATTTATTTATTTATTTATTTATTATTATTATTATATAGTAAAAACTTTAATATATTTAACTTATTTTATTAAATAAATCTTTTATAGTAAATAAAAAAGATTTTAATCCCAACTATATATTTATTTTAATTTCTTAATTTAATTTATACGGAATAATTCAATCGATTAAAATATATATTTTTAACTAAAAAGACTAAAAATTTAAATATTACGAATGAGTGATTAATATTAAATATCAATAATATAATTCAAATATTCGAAAAAAAATATTAAGATTTATGAATAAATAAATAAAGAAATAAAATATTTTATTAGCAAAGAACAAACAAAAATGGAAGAATATAGTTTGGATGGGATTGGTTTGAAAATCAACCTATTTATGATAATGACATTTCTATGCTTTTAGAATTATTTTATTAACCACTTTTCAAAATAAATTAAAATATAATATATAGAGAACATTTTTTTTTTAATATAAAGTATAAAGGTTTTTTTAAAAAATTATATTTATTATAGATTAATAGATTTTTGGGTCACTTTTTGTGGGAAATTTTTTTTTTTAAGAAATAAATTTATTTTTCTAAAAGATTTTTGAAAATATTAATAATTTATTTAAAAAAATGATAAACGTGATATGGGTCATTTTAAAATCCCTTCCAATCATGTCGTTACTACATATACCAACTGATTACATGTTACTTTTCCGTGGCTCAATCATCGGAGCTTCATGGGATGTGTGTGAGTGAGGATAAGACCGAGACATAAATTCTAAATACTGATCCGAATCTTAGACATGGATCGTTATAAGAGGTGTTTGTGAAACCCAATTGTTCGGGTTATAAAATTTTCAAATCAAACGACCTTTAGTAGATAATGAACCCAACCCAACCATAATTATTTTTTTTTTTGTTAGGTTGGTTCGTGTCGTCTCCTCAACGGAAAAAAAATGTTCTAGCATTGTTTTGTTTTCTCTTAAACCAATACGACGGTTTTAACACCAAATTTGACATAGTTCAATTAACATGTACTCCCGATCTCTTTTATACGAAAAAAAAAAAAAGCTCTAAATCTGAATTAAACCTAACCCAACACAACCCGACCTAGTTAGACTAATGGAATGGATGGATATATGTATACACTTTTCATCCAATACAAAGAAATCTAATGCTAAAATTTCAATCTTCTCTATCACTTATCTCAAAACAAGAACTTTTAGCCAAAGACATGAGTTCTTGAAACTTTTTACCTCTGGAATTGCAGAGTGAAATTTCTGGCCTTCCTCTGTTGGGAGAAATCCCAAGGTTATATGAAGCCATTACCAGCCTTTTCCCAAGCTTAGATGATCTCTCAGGTTTTGGAGTACCTGCTTTAAATGGCGATTTCAAAGGCAACAAGCTTGGGCTTCTTTCCTCTGGCTCACTACGAGTAATGCCACCGCTCGATCGATTTGGAACGCTGCTTACTTCGTCGTGGCTTGGAAAATATCTCTTTATGATACTTGAAACAGACATGACTTCAGATGATAACTCACTGGTTGTGGAGGAGCTTGCATACCTATGTTTTGTGGTTCTAACCTCATCATTTGGCATATTATGGTACGATGATGTATCGATCGAGCCATCGAACTTTTCTGCATCTTTGATTGGTTCCTCCAGATCTGAGTTCTTTTCCACATGCTCTAAAAGCTGGGTTCTCTTCCTTTTTCTCCTTGTATTACAAGCTAAGATGATGCTTTTGGTGCTGGCTGATCTTAGTATCTTTCTTGTCTGTTTCTTGTCGTCGATTCTGATTTTACTCGTGCAGGAGTGTCTACAGTAGCCTTGTCTTTCCGAAGGGTAAGTGGCATTGTTTAGGTTGGGGAAACAATCGGCATTTTTGGGTAAACGAGGCTCGATAAACTCATTCAAAGGCTGTGCTTTGACATGAAGAAACTGCACTGATTCCACCCGGGAAGTGAGCTTGGTAAGCAACGTGTCGGGCAAATGGTAGAAGTTCGAGTTTTGCTTCACCTAATGGAAAGGAAATGGAACAAATTAGAACAAGATCTGAAAGATGATGCTGAAACATGATAACAAATGAAAACAATCTACAAACACACCATGAATCCATCCACCTTGATCTCTCCTATATTTGGGAAACATTTAAAATGTACTCTCTCAACTTCCCCTGGAAAAAGTTTTGCAATCAGCAGACTAAACAATAAATACATTACAGACAACATGCACATAATTTTGTATACGGTCCAAACCCACAAGCTCGAGAGTCCTTGAGCGCATAAACAACAAAAAGATCGTGTTTGAAATGACTTTTCAAGCGCTTTAAAACACTTTCTTAAGCAGCTAGAAAGTCATTCCGCCATAAGCTAATGTAGCAGTAATTCAAACTTCCTAACCCGAACCAGGTTGCTTACCTCACACGAAGGATTTGCTAATTCCATTGGCTATATAAGTCCATTTTACACGAACCCAAGTTCATGAAACTCGATGTTCATATGCATACTAACTTTAACAAATCATATAACACATACATAAAGGCAATCTTCTCAACTCCAAACTTCATACCTATCCAAGCTTATCAAAACCATTAGCCATATCATAGAATTCCCCTTTTCTTTTTGGAGGATAAAACCCGGCCCGTAATGCCTCCCTTCATTTGCTTGCCTCCTTACAGCTCAAAATGACGTTCGCATTGAGTATTAGTAGCTAAGTTGACAAAGAGGAACAGCCCCTCTTCTTTATAGTCGTAAAGGGTCTCTCTGTAAAGGGTCTCTCTGAAAAGTCAGGAAGGAGGTGAAGGGATGAAAGCCCGACAAAAGGCCTATGATATGATATAGTAAGAAAGAAAGTATGAAGCGTTCATTGAGAAGCCTGAACAAGTAGACAAAGGAAATACAAAAAGGAAAGCCAAAGACAAAGGAGCCAAAAAAAAACCCAAAATGATTAGCCAAAGGGTTTACGCCCCTAAAATCATCCCAAGCGCGGCTAATGTGGCTACTAAGCCTTTCTATGGAAAGCTCCTACTAAGATAGAAAATTCCCCGATAAAGCTGCTAGTACCAGGTAAACTCATATCGGCCCAGAGAAGGAAATGGTAGAGAGATTCAGCATGGTGCTCACTGAACCTCCGTAATATCTAACCAGTCGAGTCTTATGTCGGTTCTTCAAACTTTCTTTTCCAATCATTTAAAGATTACTTCTCTTAGTTCTTCAAACTTGACTTGGGTTTTGAGTAAATAACAAAACCAACTATGAAATTGTAAGAAAGAGTTCTTATTCAACAGAATGAGAGATAAAAGGATGATCAATGAAGTCATGGAAGCAGGGACAACAGACATTGAAACTAGCCAAGAACATTGGAAATCAAATCTTCAAGAACAGAGCAAAAGAGAACCCAGAATCTTCTTTCAACAATTCAATTCCTTAAACAATCATAATGAACAAACAAAATATAACTTCAACATGAAAGTAAAGAGCAGAAATCTCAACATTCTAGAAAAATGAAGAACACAGAATCTATAAACAGAAACATAAAGCCTTTCAAACACAGATGAAAAATCGAAATCCCTAAACAGATTAATCTCATGAAAAGGGGTTTCTTCTTCAACAAAAGAAAGAAAAATAGAAAAAACCTATAAACAAATGAAGCGTTTGTAATCGGAGATAAAATAAAGAGGAGGAAAAGTGAAGTGCAGATATTTTTCATTAGGTTTTTGGCTCACTCTTTAAAGCTCCGGCGGCAATGTGCGGCGGAACAGCGACGGCAAGATGGGTGCCGAAATCAGTATCGATGAACACTGCAACTTCGAGCTCTGGAGCGGCCATTGAAGCGCTGGTGAGTGGAGCCACAAGGCGGTGAAGCCGTCTGGCACGGCGTCTCTCTCAAAAGTACTGATGTCCTTTATTTATTATTATTATTATTATTATTTAAGTAAATTCTAAAAAAATACCCAATAATTTTTTCTTCCATTTTATTAAAATAACAATAATGCCTTTAACCTAAAAAAAATATATTAAAAACGACTAAATTCATTTAAATATTAAAGTAAAAAATACTTTATTTACAATAATTAAATTAAACTAAAATATTATTTTATTTTTGTTATTTTAAATTGTTTATTTATTTTATTTGAAAATATTTACATGGGACTAAGTGGAGAACATAACAGCGAATAAATCAAATTCCAAATCCCTAACCCTAAGTGAGTAAATACAGAACAATTAGAAAACCTCCGATCGCCGTCGCGAAGTACGACGCCAACGTCGCCTTCACCGTCGAGTTCAACGACGGCGGTCCCCAATTCCACAACTCCAATCCCTCAGGCGAAGGCGAACTTTCATCATGATCATTCATCACTACTCGCACCGCTAATTTCTGTCCGTTCTCACAATGCTCTCTATCTCCACTGATGAAATACAAATCTCCGTCTCGATCCAATCGGAAAACGGTGCCGTTGCCACTTCCGTTGTCGAACTTCGCGACCGGATCGGAGATGATGCAGTCTCTGTAATTCGTGTAGTTCACCACCAGAACCGAGTCGTTTCGGTACATGAAATCTGCGAAAATCGAATCGATCGATCGATCGAAAGTGATGAGGTAATAATACTTCGAAAGTGTGAGTTGAATTAAAGGAATTATTAGGTGTATGTGAGTTTACAGAGAGTGTCGCCAACATGGAAGCGGTATTGTGAGGCCCAAAAGCTGAAGCTCTCGGTGTGGTTTCCGCTTCCATTAGGGTTCGACCAGCCTCTGGTTTCACCGACGTGGAAATGACGCGAAGAAACCAACGGCGCTGCAGCGAGAGCGATGGATAACAGAGACAAGAGCGGGAGTTCGCGGACTGAAACGGAAGCCGCCATTGACGATCAAAATGTAAGGATCCGATTTCTGAATCATCGTCGAAGATCATTTAAGAGAGATTTCTGAATCAGTTTTTCGCAGACAGTTTGAAGATCGTGGGAGACGAAGAAGTTTGGGGATGGTGGAGGAACAGTTTTGCTCCAAGCCTTAGTCACGTGCAGTGCACGAACCTCTCCCTCGCTCTCACAGTAAAATTTATTTCAATTCATTATTTTTTTTAAAAATTAATTTGTTGCTTCTAATTTATTTTTCTTAATACTTAAAATTACAATTACATTTTGTTTGACCTAATTTTTGTATATTCTCTCAAAATTATTTTCATTATATATAATTTTACATATTATCTAATAAAAAAAATTAAGTTAAATATTAATAAGTTCCTCGGTTAAATAATAAATTTGGTTTTTTCTATTTGAAAAAAAATGATTTTAATCTCATTCTTATAACTTTAAATTCTAATTTATTTCAAATTAAAAGGGTCAATTTGTAATTATGTATGGATAAAAATAATAAAAATAAAATAAACACGTTTTTCTTTAAAGATATATATATATATATATATATAGTTTAAAATAAAGTTAATTAGTATTCTCTAAAAAAAAAAAATTATATTTTTCAATAAGAAAATTATAGTATCATCCAACAAAAGTAAGGTTCATTTAACTCGTAGGGTTGGACGAAAAATCGAGAACGAATTGAGAGAGACTTCTCTAGATATATGTGGGGTTAGAGACGGATTTATATTAAAAAACACCTTATTATTAGTATTAACACATTTTATCTTTATACAAAAAATTCAAATTTTTTTTTTATCATCAATATATAGATGAAAACCGTCTATGGACACCTCATAAATTATCTCCAAATTTTTTTATGTTATTTTTTAAAGTTCATCAATGGATAATTTTGATTTTTTTTTAAATATTTAAAGGTGTTTTTGAAATTTTTTAAAAAAACTAAGAGTATTATTTTAAAAACTCAAAAGTATATTTTTTTAACACTCTTGAAATTATATTTTTGAATCAAAATATTAACCATTTTTTATAAATATATTTTTAAAGTTAAAAATATTTATATTTTTTTTTAAATTCACTATTCAAAATTTTAAAAGTTTACATTTTTTTCTAAAATGTCCAATAATTTAAATAGTATTAGACAAGAATTTAAAATTAAGAAACATATTAAATATAAAATAAAAAAAATTAAAAGACCAGGTTAAATACTTATTTTAAAAAATTACTATGAAAAAAAAATGGTAATTAACTTAATTTTAAATTATATAGATTAATTCATGAGGGGGGAAATGCTTAATAGATTTCTTTCCTTTTTATTTATTTATTTATTTATTATTAATTAGGTATTTATATATAATTATTTGGAATATCTGGAGCTACGAAATCAACGGCCAGGATATTCTCAAAGCGAGAGAGAGGGAGCTTCCATTTTGATGACCTGAAAGTGGCATCACGCGCGACTGGAATAGGGTCTCGCAGTTGGAAGTTTAGGGGAATAAGACTGATTGGGGCCCACATCAACCTGCAGTAGCCGGTCACCATCTTCCCACCCCTTTATAATGCTCTGCTGTTGCTTTGCCTTGGCTGATGAGAAGAGTAATGGATAACTAAAAATGGAGAAGCCTCTCCTTTAATGGTGGAAAGTGAAAGCTTTTGGAGAATCTCTTCATTTTCTAAACAAAATCCCAACTCATAAATTTACAAATTGGTTGGAATTAAATATTTTGTAACCCATTTTATCGTATAATAAGATAAATAAATTATAATCGTGACATTCACGTGACAGTAACGGTAAAATTTGTTTGAATAGAAAGAACGTCATCTGCAAAACGACAAATGTAGTTGAATGAGATAGTAGGCGGATTACACGTTCCACTGTGCTGAGATGTGAGGTGCAGGCGGTGATGATCACCTTGAAATATCCCGAGAATTGCCAATCAAATCTAGTATTATCAGCTCTCGATGCAAATTATTTGGGTATGAACATATGGGTCGACATCAGCCAAAATATGATCCTACGGTCAACATTGGCCATGCAAATTTTTTGGGTATGAACATATGGGTCGATATCAGCCAAAATATGATCCTACGATCAACATTGGCCAAGTATAACCCTATGGTCATCCTCGTCTAGTATTTCATTCAATGGATGAGAGAGAATTTTTCCTGCGAGAGAGTGAAAAAGGAGTTTCGTCTATAGTGGAACTCTTGTTGTTCAATATGCCCATAACACATTAGACAATTTTTCTACCCACGATCATTTTATACTTTTACCTATTAATTGACTCGCCGACGTGTTGGAGATAAATATCAATGATAATGTTGTTCACTCAGACAGGATCTCTATCAGAGTTATTATGTTCTTAAACTCGTATGTTTAGAATGAGAAGAGTAATTCCTTAACCTTTAATTACCCACCTATCATCACACATAAGTTAGATGAATTCTAAATATTCAACAAGATGTCCTCTCTAGTCAACTTCGAGTTCTTGGGATGGACCGAGGATCAAGTCGACTACATCCTTCACTATTCCATCATGCGATTTTGTTGGTTCAAGTTGCTCGCAACTAAGTTAGCCTGGTTGGTCGATGGCTTCAATTTGGTCTTTGAGACTTGATCATCTATTTGAATCATTCTCAGAGTTCTAATTCTTCTTTTTCATATTTTTGTTCATCCTTGAACATGATGCGTAGATTTCACAAGCAAAATTCAGAAATGATCTCACACACATGACCTTCAAGTAGCAGTAAAACTTGTTTGAAGAAGAACGTGACCTGCAAAATAAAATAAAAAAATCTATACATTGATGTGTTACTAACCACACATTGATTTGTTACTAACCAGTCACACTCAGATGGGTAAGTTACGTTTTAACTAAATGTAAGTGTAGCAAATTAGTACTGACATTTTTCAGAGAGAGAGAGAGAAAAAGCAATCTAGTGCAAAAAAATTAATTAATATTGAACTATTGGCTATTGACTTGACCCTTCTTCTCCTATAAATTAAAACAAGTATCACATTTGCTATCTTCACCACAGACTGTTCTATTGGCTCCCTATTCCCTTTCTCTCTCTCTTCTCTCTCTCTCAAACAGCTTCTTTTGAGTTCATCTTTTAGAATTTCAAACAACTTCTCTGCTCAGTGATTTGGGGATTCTTGTTCTTTCAATAATCTTTCAGGTAATTACATAGATTTGAACTCTCTAGCTTTTGATTGATGTTATAAAATCTTAATGAATTAGCTTATAATAGTTTTTTTTTTTCTTCTTAGTGAACTTTTTCACTCAAATATCGTCAATCATGAATACTTCAAGTTTTGAGTTGGAGAAAATATAGTATCTTTACCTTCTTCATCGTAGATTCAAAATTAAGGGAAGGGAAGAAAAAAGGGGGGATAAAGGCCTCATAAATATGCATGATATAATGACTATGCATTTTTGTTTGAATGTCAAGCTCAAAGTGCAGCAAATAATGGTGAAAGTGAAGAGGTGAAGGCAAACATCGTAGATTCAAAATTAAGGGAAGGGAAGAAAAAAAGGGTTGATGTTGACAGAAGAGAGAGAGCACAACCCAACCATTGGCTTAAGAGAATCTTTGCCTTTGTTGGGAGTGTGCTCTCTCTTCTTCTGCCACCTTCTCCTCCCTCCCATCTTCTTCCAATGCTAATGCAATTACTTGTGCAGCTCAGATATTTCTATGGTTTTACCATTAGAAGTTGTGGACATAAATATATCGAGTTTTCATACCTTGCATGGGTGATGCCTTTGCTCTTGTCTAAATATCAAGCACTTGCTTCTTGATTAACCTGCATCCCACAAGGACTTCTAGTGGGACAAGAACACCTACAACAAAGAAATAGTTTTACATAATGTGGAACTGTAACATAAAAAATGGGAGAAACTGAACAAGTAAACAAACCTGTCAAAGCAAATATGGCAAGGGGAAAATCTGCTACACTTTGACAAATCCATGAATTGTGTAGCACTTGCAACTTGATTTGCTATAGAAGTGGCTCTCATATTTCCTTGTGCACTAAATGTACTCAGTCTTCCATCTGAGCTTCGGTTCTAAACTAAATACCAAATTCCTATCTAAAGAACAAATCTTGAGTTTTGGAGTTGTTATTTGTGATTGTTCTTTCTTTTAGTTTGGGGATAACATTGTTTTTCAAGCAATGTACTTATTATGAGGAAAAAGAAAACGAAGCAAGGATTCTGTTAAAGCAAGAACAAGATGAAATAGAAACCCAGTTCTCATCAGCTGTGTATTGAATCTTTTGGGATCCATTTATACATCCAAAATCTGCTCACACTATGAATTCCTCCGACATTCACCAACCCAGGTTACACAACTTATGCCTGTACGGCATTAAGGTAACCCATTTCTTTCTCTAGAATATAATCAAAAGTTGTCTCTTCATGTTGGAACAATCTCATCTACACTTTAATCCTCATTAGAAAAATATAATAAAAAATAAATTGTACATAAAGAAGTTATGTTAGGAACGAGCGCTTTACACCTACATGTTGGCAGGTTAAATTCTGCTTTCTACAGGACAGACTAAATTCTCCCCCTACCCACCCCAAAGCAAAAGTAGGCAAGGTTAACACGAAGAATTTACTACAGGCATTTTCCCCAACTTTTTCGTCGTCGAGGTCTCCAGTCACGAGGGTGGTGGGAACGGGGTTTTATAGCTTATTTTGGTTCTAAGAAATTGACCCTACGTATGAAACAGCCTAGTTGTACAATAATCGCTCAATTTAGCTATTGAGAATATGGAGTAACAAGACACTAAGCACCTGATCAGCAATTCCTTGCGAAATTATTCAGCAAGATCTGCCACAAAATATAGCACTCCATTTAATAAACAAACGATAATCAATAAACAATTTATTGAGACATGGGATACAAGGACTGCACAAATCCTAAATCTTAAATGGGAACAATAATCAATTTAGTAAACAAACGATCATGCCTTAAGTAGAAGGGGAGCTTTTTTATTCACTATTTCCACAACCCAGAAATACTTGCACAAATGCTAGAGTCGACATAATATAGATAGACCTACTTTACTAACAACGATCCTCAAATACCAAGAACGTCGAAAATGAGTGAGGTTACTACTGACTTATTGACAAACAAAACAAAAATGATAAATCACAATATTAAGTTCAAGTCAGAAAAAACGTAGTTTAATCGAAACATACCTAGGCGAGTGTCTTGTACAAACAGAAGGGGAATGTTTGAGTTGCAGATAAAATCTATACACATTGTGAAGGTTCAGACTATTTCAACTGATGCTTTCGACACAAGAGAACTGCAAAACAGTTAAACTAACTCAGCATTTATTAAGTCAATAAAGTTTAAAGGAGCAACCATCTTTACGCATTAATTTTCACCTTCAGCTATATCACAAAAACTTTTAGGTGGAAAGATAATTTCTGGATTTAGTTTTTGCTGGGAAGCAAAAAGGACAGCTAAACGATCCTTACTGCATAAGAAAGTATGAAGATATTAGTTCCAACACAAAAATGGAAATTTTGAAATGGTCTTCACGACCATCTTTAACAAAAATGGATGCTGGGAGAGATGGACGCAATAAGAAATGTAAAAATGTACTAAATTGAATTAACGGAGTTTAAATCACATTTGTTATTTCCTTATTTGAAAACATCAGACCGAGTTACAAACCTGGCCCATGATGGAACAAATTTATTGTTTTGTAGGCCATCATCGCCATCGCCATCCTCTTCGTCTTCATCATCAGAAGCTTTGTAAGGAGAAATCTGATATGATTGTTCTGTACTTGTTTCGGAGATTCTATTTTCCATCACATTTTCAAGTGCCTAAGAAGATTGTAAGTTTCAGATGAGAAAATTATAAGACTTACGAATTGGTTGTCAAGATTACAGTCATATGAAGCTCAAATGAGAGCAGGAAAAATCATCCAAGCAAAATGACAAAAAATCTTCTTTAATCAAGAATGTTAAAGTCTACAAAGAAATTGGACTTCCTAATACCAAACATCTAAAAGTTGTATTACAAAAAGTCCACCAAATACTCAAGCAATCATCCGAGGACAGACTCACCAGCACAATTAATGTTGGGTTGCAGTTAGCATGGAAAACAGTTTTTCTTCCATGTACTAGTTCTCAAGGAACTTTAATTGTATAAATAATTTACTTTCCCAATTTTAAGTTACATATGATAGAATAGATTTGAGCATTAAACAAAAGTCACTACCAAATAGTGTCTTGAAATTCTTACTTCAATTAGATTTCCAGGTTCCAGTGAGATTTCCTCTTCAGATTCCCACAGAATTTCTAGATGAATTAGAATTATTTTTCTTTGGATATAGCCATGTACCAAGATACAGCAAGATCAATATTCAATAAAGATTTAATTTTCAAGTAAAATAAATTCCATGTTTCTTATGGTTTCCGATCTAAAACCAACTGGAAGCCTGAGGTGTTATATATATATATCCTATGATAATTTCAAATTCCAACAACCATCTAGAAGCCAAAATTCATTCAGATTTAGCTCTAAATTGCCTTCAAAAGGTTTCAATGTGGTGTCCTCCATCTATTCTCCCTTGAAAACTCATGACTTTTTATCTAAAAAAAATCATGACATTTTCAGGAAGACTGGTGAGGAAAATGGAGGGTAACTTGCTAATTGTTCATTCCTATTATTGGAAATATAACATTTCACACTAAATCACGTCATCGATTTTGGAAATTTGCAGTCACAAAAGCATTTTACCTCAGCCTCTAGAGAACCCACACTTGTTGTGTGCGAATCCTCCACAACAAAGCTTGCCCTTCCAGCATCGCTTGTAGAAGAGGCCTTGGACTCTATAACTGACAGTTTGTCAAAGTTGTCATGTCCACTTTCCTTGTCTCGTTTGTCAGTCCCATCCCTGCATCCCTTCCTGTCACGTGGTTTTTGGTCCTACAGAAGAAAATAATAAGCTTTTTTTACCTTGCAAACCCCATGAGCACGAGGAAAGTTCAAATATTTTTCACATATAGCATCTTACATTGGCTTGTGGTTTCGCTTCCTTATTCTCTTTATCAGATTTTAACTTCCCACCATGTTCTCGTAATCGCCTCCTAACTTCTTCAACACGCATTCTTTTTCTTTCTTTCTCCTTTCTCTCTTCTTCTTCCCTCTGTCTTTTCTTTGCTGCCATATCAGCCTCCTTTTTCTTCCTTTCTTCCTCTTTCTTCTTTCGCTCTTCATCTTTCTTTTTTTTCTCCACTTCAATCTGCCTCAAATTCTCCTGTTCCATTCTTGCTCTTTCAAGTTTCAAGGCTTCTTTCTTCATTTGACGTTCATTTTCTTTCTTTTCTGCAAGGCGTTTTGCAGCCTCAGCAGCCTCAATGGCCCTCACCTTAATATCTCTCTTCCCTACAGGAATGCACAAGTTTTAAACATAAATTACAATTCAGTACAATACTTGGAGCATTAGATACACGCTATTCAAACTATGTACTACAAATAATAGATAAAGTTCAATGCCACGCCAAAACAAAATTCTGATAGGCTGCAAGTGTTAAGCACAAAAGAAGGCCAAAGAAAAATACAAGCGTACAGGTTATGAGAGAAAATTAGTTGGCTATTAGCAATGGCCAACTTTGTCTTTTGAATGTGCATGCTTAGTATTTATAATTCTGTCAGGAAGGACGTGCATAATGGAAGGAAGAGAACAGGGGAATAAGAGAGTGGAGCAGCAAGGAAGGGGAATGGTATTGGTTGGAGAGCGAACTCTTAAATTTTCACTAACAGTTTGTCAATTCAGTAGCTAGTAATGGAAACATATCAAATTCTTGAGATATTTTTACATGTCAATATCCAAGAATGTTAAGGTTCATAATCAATCCATGTATTAATATTTGAATGCCGGATATAGTAAAATATAAATATATATACCTTTTAAAATAGTTGGAGCTTCTCTTTGTTGGAGAAGAGGAATAAAAGAAGTCACATTGGACACAATATTTTTATGCTTGGACTCATTTTCAGAGAATCGAGGGCCTTCCTTTCTGAAATTTTCTTTACAGGATAAATCTGACCTGCTAAATCTATTATAAGATGATCTAGTGACTCTCTTAGCTCCGTTTCCTACTGGCAGGATATCATGATTCACGGCCTCATTCAAATATTTCCTCTTACTGCTTTTCTGAGTTAGATTCTCTTTGGTTCTATTATGAGTCCCTGTGTTGCTGAGTTCTGTGTTTAAAGATTCTAAACTCAATCTATCAGTAAACCTTGCAGCTTCAGAAACTGTAACCTGAACGCTTTCATTTTCTGTAATGTCAGCAAGTGGTACTCGCTCTTTAGATCCCATATCCTTTGAAAAATCATCATCAACCTCATCTGTGTTCTCGGCTTCTTCACTAATGCAAGGAAGCTCTATATTCTGGCTGCTTCGTTTTCCAGAACTGGAAGAATTCAATGAATTTCTATCCAAAAACTTACCAAATGGAGATGCAAACGGCTTCCTGACCTCACCAGCTGAATTACTGCTAAAGCTTTGTAGACAATCAGAAAAAGACCTCCCATGAGGAGAATAGATTACTTCTCTATTCAAGAAGTTACTACCATCCTTCAGTAGGTTATTTTGATCATTCATCAGAAGGTTACTCCCCAAGTCCATGCTCTCTGGTAGACCATTAGGAAGAGAATGGTACAAGTCTGTCACCTTATTCAACTTAAAACTTTCTAAAGATGAGGATAACGGGCTGTTTATACAGGCAGATTTACAAAGTTTCTCCAATATGCTAGCACGTTCTATCAGACACTTCGAAAGATCTAACTTGTCAAAGTTGATTCCACCAACAGAAATACATGGCTGTTCATCATCAGCCTGCATTAGGAACCTCTCTAGTGCAGGCTTATCCTTATCTGCACCACGATAATGAGAAGTTTGGATATGGGGAGTAATAAGCGAGTAAGAAGTAAGTTTTCCATTTTCCTCTTCGCCTTCAGTTTTCCCGGTATCAGCAGGAAGTTCACTATCTCCAAATTGAAAATTTTCTTTTGTATCCAAACTTTGGTTCTCTAGCATAACATTTTGCAACATTGTGCCTCTGCTATTGCTCCCGAACCTAGAGAGATCCTGTAAGTCATGCACAAAGAAACAAGATCGTGTATGAGAAGTAAATAGAAAAGGTAGAAAGGAAGGGGAAGACAATCAATCAAATTCCTGGCTTGAACTTTATTACAAACTGATAAGGCTACCTTTTAGTGAACATTACACCCTATTAAAAGTAAACAAAGAATGACCACTTCCATCATCTCGCTTCCTAACTAGGTCCATGCTTTCAGAAACAATATGCAGAAAACAATATATTAAGAAGAATGAAAGCAAATTTTGTTATGAATAGGAAGAATTATATTCACATTATTCTATAGAAGCTTTTGCAATAAACATATGCGATATGCTTATTATTATCAATGTTGCACTACGTAGAGATCAATTACCTGAAAACAACACGGGTGCTCACTAGTTCCATTGTTATCCTTCAAACTTAAGTACACCAAAATGACAGCTTTAAACAATCCCAAAAGTATGTGCTTATGTGCGCTTCACAATTAAACTAAGCCACCCCATCTTGTCAAGCACTACTAGCTCAGGTGCTTTACATAAATTGTGATTAAATTAATTCAAGAGTGGAAAACATTGTTTCTTTACTTATCAAGATAGGAAAACTTAAAATAGAAAGAAAAGGAGAAAAAATGCTGGGTTTCCTTTGTTTAACTCACCCAACGTACCCTCTTTTTTCTTTTTTTAGATGCAGAGGAACATGAAAATAACTAAACTGAAGAGGAAGATACAGAAAGCTATAAGTCTAATGATAGAAAATATAAAAGATTACAAGTTTAATGTAGAAAAAAAAAAAAATTGGAAGGCTACAAGTCTAATGATGGAAAAACTGAGGTCGGAACCTACTTGGGGATGACTGGTTTTGGGTCTGCATTGCAACTTTGTAGTTTATTTTTAAAGATTGTGTAGACTCTAAGCATGAACAGTGTTTTCATTAGTCAATCTGACAAGGCCTGTTCGATAATGCCTCATTTCATGTTTTTCATTTTTTGAAAAGGAAAAAAAGTGTTTGGNTTTTTTTTTTTTTTTTTTTTTTTTGTGTGTGTGTGTGTGTGTAAGAAACCACGCCTCTGAAAGAATATACCAGGGCATAAAAAAATAAGCTCCAACAAAAAAAAGAGTCTAACTTTAACTACAAAAAAGACTTGAATCCAAATGAATAAGACCAAACTCATAATTACAAAAACATCTGGTGATCGAAGTCCATAAGAAGGCGTGAAATCTAACCACCTCCCAAACTTCCTAACCCGATCTCTCAACTTCTCTAAAAAAAAATTATTATTCGTCTCAATCCAAATGCCCCATAAGATTCATAGTTAACTTTTTCTAATCCCTTCATTTGTAATTCAAAAAAGAAAATGGACAATAGATGTGTTTGGCTGACTTCTTATTCTCTAAACTTTTATACAACAAAAATGAAAGTTTTACTAGAAATATAATTTTTTGAAATTAAAAGGTTACAAATTATATTTTCATTTTGAATTTGTTATATTTACTAAGAAGTTTATAACTAAAAATATTTTTTATATTTTTGAAAAGTTGGAAACAAGCAGTTTTTTTTTTTTCTTTTGGTTCAAAATTTACTTGAAAATGATAAACAAAAATAGTTACCAAAAAAAAAATCTCAATAACTAGAAATAAGAAAACGAAAACAAGAAACGGAAATGTCATCAAATGCCTCTTATTTGCTATATCTCATACATCATGCAAGTTTCTCATATTATGTGTCTATATGCATACTTTATTTATCGTGTCCTTCAAGCCTTCTTCATTTTTTTGTTTCTTTTTTGGTGCAACCAGCAATTAACCCTAAGGGATATTGCAGTTGACATTAAAAAACACAAACAAGAATAAATCTTCCGTTCTAATATATACCTCTTTGGCTGTAAGCGTAGATGAAGATTCAGACCCCTGCACTATGTGAGCTTCCTTTTCCAACTGCAATATTTCTACAGGGCTCATGTTCACATTTGGTTGTAGGTAACCTTCTTCACAAAATGATAATCGTTGAAAATCGAGGACAGGTTTTTCATAGTCAAATTCCTGCATCAATTTTTTATCTACAGGACTCCTGTTGATAACTTGAAGTTTCTCATTCCTCAAGCTTAAAGATGCATCAATACTGTTCTCCAATTGCAGCTCAACCATTCTCTGGTTTTCATGAGAACTAGATGCCTTCGAAACTGAGCAGAAAGCTTTTAACTCTTTTACTTTTTCTGCAGTCTGGCACTCTGTTGATGTGCAATGAGGGTTACCATTAAAGTCCCCAATGTATCCCTCAAAAGAATCTGAATCTTTACACTGAGATACGCCTGAACTTTTCAGTTTCTGCTCCAAATTACTATCCCTTTCACCGGCGGAAGGAGCACCAGGAGCCATGACCATGAGATCTCTAAACGTTTCTGTGTCTCTCATCAAAACTAATGCATCTTCTGTATCCACGTGTGGGATCTCAACTACATTTTCATGGGAAAACTGAAAATTTGATGTTCCATCTTTCAAAGAACTATTTTGTTCAGAAGGTTCATCACTTTGCAGCAAAGAACAAGCAATTACTTTTTCATGACCTAGCAGTGATGTGTCATCAGACGAGAGAGAATTCCCATTTAAATATCCTCTGTCTTGGTATCTCTTCTCACTATGAGATTCAGATACACCTTTAGAAGAATCATCTTCCTTTCCTGAGTCTACCTGAATCTGTGGCACAGGCACGGGAAGGGATGAATTGCATTTTCCTTTTTTATTAACAGCCCTCTTGTCATCCAGAAAAGTGGAGGGCTTCTTACCTGATGTTTTCTCCCTTACTTCCATTATAGGTGAACTGGAAATTTTCTCTAAACTAGACTGTTCTGCATTATTATCAAAATTATTGTCCTGGGTCGTGCAGCCTCCTAGTCCTTCTTCATGGCATTCAATATTGACCGATGTAGGTCTAGACAATGCCAACGGCTCACTCACTTGATCAGAATGTCGTTTTGAACTTCCAACATGACATAAAGTTCCATCTTCAGAGGAAAGGCATGGAGGATTATCCGCATCCAGGGAGCTATGTTGCATCCCTGATTGTTGAGCATCGCTAAATTTACACTCCTGACTCCTGATATGTGTTAATATTTCTTCTTCACAGCAGTCCATATTATCGGATGAAGATTTAGATAAGTCCAATTGCTCTTCCACTTGAACAGAATGCACTGTTGAGTTTCCAATGGGACATGATCTTCCATTCTCAGAGTCAACATTCGAAGAATTATCCACATCCTGGGAGCTGTACTGCGACCCAGACCCTTGGGCACTATTAAGATTACATTCCCAATTCCTACAATGTCCTAAAACAGTTTCTTCGCAGCATTCGATGTTGGCAGAAGAAGGTTTAGACAAGTCCAATAATTTTCCATAGTCGTCTGCATCTAGGTTGCTATGTTGTGACCCAGATTGTAGAGCATTATCAAGATTACATTCCTGGCTCCTGCAATGTTCTAATAATGTCTCTTCACGGCACTCAATATTGCTAGACGACGGTTTAGGTAATTGCTCGTCCACTTGATCAGAATGCAATTTTGAGCTTCCAGGACACGCTCTTTCATCTTCAAGGGAAATGCATAAAGATTTATCCTCATCCAAAGAGCTACATTGCAACCTAAACTGGTCAGCGTTATCAAAATTATATTCCTCACACCTGCCATACCCCGACCCTTCCTCGCAGTAATCAATCTTTCCAGACAAAGGTCTACGCAAGTCGAATTGTTCATTCACTTGACAAGAATCCTTTGTTGAACCTGCAGCTACGCATAACCCTTCATCTTTTGAGGAACTCTTAAAAGAATTATCCACATTAATAGAGCTACTTTGCAACCCAGGGCTTCCAACTATTGTAATTTTATCAGAGCAAACAGAGATATCCTTCTGCTCGCAACAAACATTAGTTTCTTCTTCTGCAGAAACAATTCCCTTACAGCTACTAGATGGCTTAACCAACTTTGATTCATCTTCGAGATCAACTCGCAGCAAATCAATAGCAGATCCCGTGATCCCACCAGCAATGCAATCATCCTTGTCCTCACACCTTGATCGACACCTAGCGGATTTAACACTATTACGCAACTCTAAAGCCCTTTGCCTAGATTTAGATCTGTGTAACCGTGCCAATGACAGAGTAGGATCTTGAAAATTTTCTGAAACTACGCCTCCTCGACCTTGAGGAGAAAAAGGACTCGTGTCATGATAAGGGGCATAGTTTAGGGCAAAATCAGCGTCACTTATGTTGCACTGTGGTAAAACAGATGACCTAATTCCTGCGTCAAAATCATCATTTAAAGAAACAGCTTCTTCATTTGACCTATGCCGCAACTCCTCCCACCTGTCTGCAACCAATCCCTCGTTCAAACTAAAATGTGTCTCAAGCGGCGACCGCGGGAACTCAACTCCAGAAACAAAATTCTTGTTCACTTCTGCAACTTCGAGAAACCAATTGAGCAAAAAATGACGCAAAATGAGGCAATTTCTTGCTTCAATATACCTAACTAACCATGGAGCATAAGAAATAAAAAAATTATGAGAAGAGTAAGAAGTTACCTTCAAGATGCGAAATGGAGGGAGGAAGAAAAGACGAGTGGAGCCATGGCGGAGGAACAATTCCATCGATAATGAGCTTGGACGCGAGGTGTTGATCGAAGAGATTGGATTGGTGCTTGGCCTGGTCGATGATCCACTTCTTCGTCTCGAAAATCTGCACGAACAGCTTCTCCATCGTCGCCATGCTTCAGAAATTGGCCATGAAGAACGGTTGGAGTAGCAGAATTGGGTTCACCGGGCAACTGAATTCAAATTTTGTGCACGTTATCTCTCCATTCCGAAAAAGTCCTTTCGCAAATAAAAAAATAATTAAATTAATACTTTTACAATTTAATTTTTTAATTTTTAATTTCATATATAATAAATCTGAAAAAATAAAATAATTAACTCGATATAAAATTAATTTTATATTTACTATATCATATTATTTTTATATATTACAATTTAATTTTATGTGTTTTAAGTTTCATACTCGCCCCTCGTCTTTGCACTCGTCACCACAAACTCACGTACCACTTGAAAAAACAAGTTGTCGGGTATAAGTATAGAAATATAGTCAGTAATTAGCTCTTTTGTAGGCTTTTAATTAACACTATTCTCGGGTTAACCCGATATCTATGTCTCGACCAGACTCGACCTGCACATGCGTCAATGCCCTATTGCGTCACTGTCAACTTGTAGCAAAAAAAAAATGACTCAATCAACTCGGTTTAACAATTTTGACACTGTGTCCTACGTTTTTTACCCTTTTGGAGCCGATTTTGACCCTAAATAAGATAATCGAGATCATTATAATGCCTTATTTCACAAATTTAAGTTGAATTATATTAGAATTGTGAAATACTAGCAAAAGACGATGAACGACCTAATAGAAAATGATCTCCGACAACATTTGGAGCAATTTTGAGGAACGAAAGCTTAGCAAACGCGAATTTAGGAAAATGTCGGCTAAGGCCAAACAAGTAAGTGGTCTTACTATAGGATAGGTTAAACCAATGCTTGACGTATGACGACACGTGCCTAGTGGCTTCCGCACGTGTCTGTTATGTTTATGATGTCTTTATGATGTATGAATTATAAAATGATGTTTTACGATGATTATGATGTGTTTATGATAACTTTGAATGATATTGACGATGCATCCTAACATGGCGACGTTGGATGATGTTATTCCTTAACATGATGTTATTTTCCATAAAACATGTTGTGAAACATCGGAAGGCACTCGGTCGAGATGTTTCGTGTTTGGTTTCGTTTTGACTGCTTATTTAGCTTTGTTGTTAGTGATTTTGTGCCTCGTGGAGCTTAGAACTTGAAGAAAATGTATCTTCCATTTCTCGATCTTTTTTCAAGGTTGAAGTTCATCACTCTCGAGTCAGTCAATATTCATTCGTGTTCAAATCACCATATTCTAACATCATTTCTTGGTGACCTGTCTTTATTTGATGGAACAAATTTTTCTTTTTTCCCTTTGTGAGCGTATCTTAACTCACTTGTCACAATCGCACTTTTGATAGCAACGAACTTGCAGTTGTGCAGCACTCACTTACCAACAAGAAGTGAGTTAAGTCAATTCATTATTGCGTCGCCTACGGCCAAGCGACGTATTCTCAAGCCTCTAGCCCTGGTTCAAGAATAAAGTTTTAGAAAACGGGGAAGAGAGTTTTGAAAGTTGGTGTTATATGTGATGCAAGCAAAAAAGGCAACAACAACGGCTTACAGCATATAACTATCGGGTAGGGAGAAGTTGACAATTAATTCATAGTAAAAAAATGAATCTCAAAACCCGAGATCAAGACACAAAACTACATAGAAACCAAAGCCTCACTACCCGAAAAAGACAAATAGGAACAACTCAAACGTCCTCCCAACCAGGACAAGCAACGAGCAACTATATCAATTTGAATAATATTTAAGATAGTACACGAGGGCAATTGGCAACCGACCCGTGAAGTCGAAAATTTTATTCCCATATAAGAATATTTGCTAAAACCACCGCCACATCAAAATGCGGTAATAAACGGTAAGATATTTGTGTATAATAAAATATCAAATATGATATATATGATAAACTATCACTCAGTACTAAATATCCTCTGGCCTCCAAACATGACACTAACGACGCTCACCCTTACTCGTCTAGCAAGTCTATGCTAACGTAATGTCGGTCGAGAAAAATGTGGTGGCTAAAACATCTCCGACACGAAACCCGAGTCCATACTACCCAACTAAAACGACAATCAAAGAACAAGTGATCCCAAGATTCAACATTGCCACTCCAAGACATGTGTCAAGACATGAATTTCCAATAAAATTAAGAACATTCATACCAAATTAGAGATACCCATAAGAACACTTTCACTAATCAAACACTGATTAGCAAATCTTTGTCGATAAACATGGCGGTGGTAAAAGCATACTCTGTTTCTTCCACTCGACACATGTCTTCCCCCACCGCATGCCGTTTTCAAGAATCACCCAAATCCCACTTCGTTTATAAATCTCAATCCCTCAATTTCTTTCAATCCCCACCGATTCATCATGTCTCCGGCGAAATTTCTGGCTCTGGTTATCGTCTTCCACCTCAAATCCGCCATCACCGCCGCCGACGACGCCTCCATGCCCACACCGACCTCCTGCGAGAACTGCGCCCTTTGTCAATCCGCCTGCCGTCCGCCTCCTGATGCACAACCACTATCACCGCCGCCGCCACCGCCGCCGCCAATTGCAGAGCCAGAGCCACTTCCGGTGCCGGTTCCCCCGGGGAACTGTCCTCCCACTATTGTTCAGTGCTGCCAGTTTATGCCGCCACCGGCACCGCCGCCGCCGAATGGTAACAATATATATACGCCGTTTTATAATGAGTCGTGTTCTTCATTTTTGAAAGGTGGGTTGGTCTCTGTTTTGGCCCCTGTTTTTGGGGTGGCCGCCATTTTCTGAAGCTTCTTGTTTGGTTGTTAATAAGATTTTAAATTTGGGTTCCATGGTGGTTTTGGTGGTGTGTAGTGTAAAAATGTTATGACCTGAAATTCTCCAGGTGATTTGGAGAAGATGATCGACGACTTTTTGTTGACTTTTCAAATATATGAATGTAATAATGGATGGTTTCTTGTTCTATGTTGCGGTTAAATGTCGTGTTTTAATGTTATGACACGTGTATCATGATAAGTCATTTATCTCCGTACGATCTAGAAACGTGAGCCTGCACTAGTCTGATGAACTAAGCCCAAGGATCTATACGAGCTTATCTAGTGGGTCCATGTGAGCACGTGTGGGTCGTGTGTGAGAAAGTACTGCACGTACAACCCTATCTAGACTGAAAGGCAGAACTCAATGTTATGTCATGATGGTTTTTACAAAAGGATAGGTTCCACTATGCTTGCAATGTGTATGCATTTTCCGACTCTAATAGCGGGATTACTTACTGAGTATTTCTTAAAATTCTCATACTCAAGTTACATTCTACACTTATTTTCAAGTAAAGGGAAGACCCCTATACGAATGATAACACGCTGTAGAGGCTATGAAATCAAAGTTAAGATAATTGCATTTATGTTTAAACTGTAGCCCTTAGGTTGATCGTGGCGTTTTCGTTACTTTGAACTTATTGGAAAGTTTCCGCTATTTTATTGACATTTACTTTTATTTGAAATGGATTTTACCGACATTTAAGTCCATGTCATTGTATATAAAAATGTTTTAAATGAATTTTATGCTCGTACTTGCAATGACGATCTTATTTTGATTAGAAAAATATATGGGTATTTTTTTATATAATTATTTAATTTAATAAAAGAAAGATCCAAACACTTGTTTTGTGGGGGAGAAACTTATAGGTTACAAAATGTAATATTTGAAAAAATGACAAAAGTTCTTAATTTTAGGTCTTATCTTTTAAAAGTTATGCGGTGAATAAGATGCCTAAATCACAAAATTCAATACAATATTAACATTATACTTTTTAAATTTATTAAATTAAATTATTAAAAAAAGAATATTGAAAGCAATAACCTTTCTAGAAGCTCGTATGTTCGAATTTCTACGTTATCTAAGATTAACTTAAAAAATTACCGAGAAAATACATCATTATTTACGAAAACATTTTTTTCCATAATTTGGTGTCTTATTTTTGTTTTTTTGTTTTGTCTTATCGTCAGTAATTTTGGTCGATCTTTGATTCATTATACTCTTTAACTGTTGGATGATGAAAGTCCGGTATCGACTAATTTAGGGAATGATCATGGGTTTATAAACAAATAATACTCTCTCCATTGGTACGAGGCCTTTTGGGGAAGTCCAAAGCAAAACCATGAGAGCTTATGCTCAAAGTAGACAATATCATACAATTGTGAAGAGTCGTGTTCGTTTAACATGGTATAAGAGTCATGCCCTCATGCCCTAAACTTAGTCGTGCTAATAGATTGGTAAATCCTCAAATGTCGAACAAGGACTCCAAAAGAAAAGAAGTCAAGCCTCCTCAAGGCATAGTAAAAGGTATTAGAGTCCTGCCCTAAACTTAATCGTGCTAATAGATTGAATTTAGGAAATGATCATGAGTTCATAATCAAGTAATACTCAATTACCTCTTCCTCACTCCCGTGATCTTTAACCTTGCACTAACCCATGTTTTGGACTCTACGATTCCCTTTGCCATCATTAATAAAGAAGATACTAAATCTCGATCTAAACGCGATATATATGAGTTACAAAGGAAAGTCGAAGAAATGGATGACTACAAAGAAATCAATGGAAATGTCGCCACTCAAGGAGAGTAGCTACAAAGAAATCTACCTAAGGAGCTACGGAAATATCACCTAAAGATCTTCTCTTCCTTTCTTCGATGTCGAGATGTGAATGAAATGGAAAAATACGAACCAAAGCATCTTAATCATACATGTGGTCTAAATTTACAACAAAATAAAATTGCATTAAATGCATTGGAACCAAGTAAAGCTCAAACTATACTAAATAATTATTAAATCAGCCCAAGAAAAAAAGAAAAAAAAATAATCACAATAATAATATTCAAACGGTGTTCAAAGTTTCACTCTCAAAACAAATCACAGCCGTAGAAATTTCTATTCATTCCAAACTGGAAAAATATAATGATAATAAAAAGGAATAAATAAACACGCTTAGAAACGACAGATCATTCATCATTGCACAGAAATGTACTAATACAACCGATTGGAATTAATTTAAAAAACAATTATTCGAAGGTTAAAAAAATAAAAATAAGAAAAATTAGGATATGGAAAAAAATAATTTAGGGCCGGCAATGTGAAGAGGACGACTTACAGTAGAAGAAGCGCTGCCAATCCAGAAATTCCGGCCGAAACAAATCTGCATCCGTCCAGCCTCGCCGCGCTGCCAGTATCGTCCGCTGTCTTATCTGCCGAATCTTCGTCTGACGGGGAATCATCCGGTGAGTCTGCTGCAGGAGTCGTGGTGCCCTTGTGCCGACGAGAATGAGGCTTTGGCGCGTCGGCAGGTTTCTCCTCCTCGGGCGCTGGAGCCGGTGACGGTGACAGAGTCGGAGAAGCCTTGAAGAGCTCTATTGGCTTCAGAACTTTGTTGATCGTGTAGATCGCCACTGGTTGCTCGTCGAGAAGCGTGCTGGTGACCTTGGCGGTTACAACCTTCGTCTGGATTGTGACCACTTCGCCGTCGTTTTGCACGACGAAATCGTACTTGCTGGCGCCGTCGGTAGCCAAGGTGTTCATTACGCCATTGTTGGACTTAAGCATAGACATAGACATGTAAACAGGCAATCCGTGGTATTCGAGCAACGATATCTTTCCGGCGGCTGTCAAGTTCTTGTACTTCGGCAAAAACGCCTTGAAAGCGTCATCAACAGGACAGAAAATCGTCAATCCACCGATTGCGTTTTCCTGAAAAACCTTCGCAGCGTCGGAGGCCTGAAGCGCATCGGCGAAGACCTTGCAACCGTGAGCGGACATTAATCCGATCAAATTCATCTCACTCGGAGACGGAGTTGGAGCCTCCGCCACTTCCGACGGCAAGATCTTACTGATATGAATCACAGAGATATTGTACGGAGCCTCCTCCACAGATTTCACAAACATCGCATCAATGGCGTCACTATCTTGAAGAGCAAATCCTACCTTCCCGCCCTTCAAATTTGTGATGTTGACGAAACCGGAAGCACCAGGAGCAGCGCCGGTGGTCTGAAACATAGTCGCTACGAGAGCAGTGCCATTGGTGATCTGGTGAAGCTTCTTGGCTCCGTAGTAGTCTAAGAGGACATGGAGCGAGAGCGTGTGCTTGATGGAGTAAATGGAAAGCTTCTTCGCCAAGAGATCGGACATGGCGGAATTATCGACAGCGCAGACGGTAATAGTGGTTCTCCGGTTGATCTCCGGCGCGAGGTGAGTAGTAGTCAAATAGTCGTTGAAGGTGGAGAACTCCGGGTGCTTCGCAAGCAACTTCGTGATGTTGTGAGCCCTAGCGGCGGAAATCACGAGGAGGAGCACGGCAAGGAGCATTGTCCCGGCGGCCGTGCCGCAACGGAGCTGCTGCATTGTGAATCGTAAGAGGAAGAGAAACAGGGGCTGAGTTTGTGGGAATTGGAGCAAAGTGAGTGCAAAAGGAAGACGATAACAGAGAGAATGAGTGAGGGTTTAAAAGAACAAATTAGGCTCAGAGATGAAGATTATTACAACTATACCACTGGAATTCTCTTTTTCTGACTCATCCCGCATTTTATTTTCTTTTCTTTTTGGCTTTTTTTTATTTAATAATTATTTTACACGTCAGCGTAGAACTTAAGCACGCTTCTTAACTCTTCCCCGATCCAAGGTTATATACTGTGAGCCGTTGTTACTCTCTTGTTTGCTTATTTAACGTCTCTTTCCAAAATCTCTCTCAGCCCTCGTTTTCTAAAACTTTCTCTTAAACCAAGGCCAAAGGCTCGAGCATACGTCGCTTGGCCGTAGGCGACGTAAGAACGAATTGGCTTAGTTCACTCGTCGTTGAAAAGTGAGTGCCACACAATCGAAGTCCGCTATCATCAAGAGTGCAATTGTGACAAGTAACACTAGAATTACTTACGAACTATCTTTCAATACTCATGGACAGATGACGACACCAATTGAGGATACCACGAAATAAAAGTCACTATATACAGTGTAACGACCCATACCCAGAATTCAGAATCCGGATTCGGCACCTAATGGCCTCAACATTCTCGTAGCGACCCAAAAAGAAGGTACACCGTATTTGTATATACAGTGACTTTCAATACTTTTAAGCATTTTTTAGCTATCTTATACTCATATTCTCTGATGCTGTTAAGGTCTCGGTTCATTCATGTACCTCTCATTTACTCGAACGTCGCATATAATTTTCTACATTTACGTAATATATTATAATGTTTAGAATCAAATTATAATTATGAAACTTAGAAGTTAAATTAAAATTTATATATTACAAACTTCAATATTATATTAGAGTATGGTAAGCTAATGTGTACATTTTATATAATTAATTATTGTTTGGAGACCGACAAATTAATTTCTATAAATATAATAAATAATTAACTATCATAAGTAAGCGCGTCACCACTTTTATAATTAAATCTGAATAATTAACCCGAGATTAATCAATAAAGAAAATAAAAGGAAAATTACAGATAAATTATAATATAAATTAAAGTTGCTGCCTAAAATAAACCACCAAATTTTTAAAATTTAATAGTTCTTATTATAAATATTTATGCTTCATTTTTCACCATTTTAGTATTTCAAAATTTTAATTTTATATTAAATAAATTTGATTTCGCGTTGAAGTCGTGAGAGGATCTGTCCTAAATGGGATGGGGACTATAGGAGGAAACGGATAGAAATTTCTTTTCGTTAGTCAAATGGGGTCGGAGTTGGGGTTCCTGCTTTCTACCCCAACCTCGTTTTAATCTCCACTCGCCTCTTCGTTAGCTAAACGGGCTCGAGAATGGAGATTCTGCTCTCCACCCAACATCGTTTATAAAATGTCTTATTTTCAATTAAAAAAACGTTACAACAGTGGTAGATTTTTTATTCTTAAGACTAACATAGTCTGTATGACCGAGAGGCAGGGGGAGAGAAAAATCGTTTAAAATCTCGTAAAACTCAAATATTAAATATTCGTAAGTCACACTGTATCATTAAATGATGTTAATGATACTGTGACTTGCTAATATTTAATAGGTAATTTAATTAAAGACTAAAATGGTAATTAAACGTATTTATTAAATAATTTAAAATGGTTAGTATTATAATATTAGAGATCGTCGGTTCGGTTGGACTTGACCCGACAAAGTGGGAAAATACGCTGGAATACCATTTTTGGTAATTCTGTCAAAAGTAGAAGGGTATTATGGTCTAAGAAAACAGCTGGGACCAAAGTTTAGTACGTGGGGAATGTGCCAACTGGGCCAATGCTGGAGGTTGGATGCCACGTGTACGGTTAAGATGACAACATCAGTTTATATCATTGTCGGTGGGATCCTTCCACCGACATTCAGATTTATGGCTTTTGGAATGGTTTTTTCTTTGTGTTTAAATTAAAATATTGTATTTTTGTATTTTTATTTATCATTTTCTTCCTCATCTTATTTTTTTTTTTGTAATTATTAATTTAGTATTTAATATTATACCATCCATAAATTAATGCAATGTATTAAAAATTCTCTACTATGTCATTCAATAAAAAAAATGCCAACTAGGACATACGTACGCGTTACATAAATTGAAATGTCTCGCCCTTGCCCTCGCACACACTCGTGCTCTACCTCCACTCTCCCCAATCCCTCGCACGCTCTAGCGGGGCGCGTGTGCAGGGCAGCACACGGGCGGGGTGGGACAGACGAACACAACTTAAATTTAATTCAAGGCATATATTAGTATAAGATTGGAGGTGTTGTACTCATCGATTAAGACAGGTCGTGTCCACCAAAACTTATCTCAATATAATTTCAACAAAAATGTCATTATTTTTATTTATTTTTTATCTTAACTCATAAATCTCGAGAAAAAAAAAAAGCTAAATTAATAAAAAAAAATATCTATAAACTTGATCCTTTACTAAAAAAAATGCAAATATTTTATGATCAATATATAGACAAAAACCGCTACTCATAACCCATCTCTAAACTTTTTAATATTAGTTTTAAAAGTTTAAGAGTATTTTTGTAATAGGTACGGTATTTTTTGAATTTTTCAAAAAAGAAAATTAAAGGTATTTTTAATTTTTTTTAAAAAAATTAAAAATATTAATAAAAATTTTAAAAATTAAAAGAGTATTTTTGAAACACTCTCGAATTGTAAATAATATTTTTTAAATTCTTTAGATAATTCAAACGTTTTAGTTAATTAGCAGTTAATTTATCAAAAGTAATTTTCAATAATTATAACTAATTACTTGTTGATTATTTATAATGAATTAATTATTTAAAAAGAGTAATTTTGATTATCTCATTCATTAATATATCAATCAAAATTAAATAAATATCTTATAGTAACAATTGTTTTATATATAAATCTTTTTTTTAAATTTATTTTATTGTTTTTTAATAAACTATTATAAGTGTTAAGATTTATAAATATATTTCGTTTAATATATTTTACTTGATTTCTTAAATATAAGTTGTACTAAATATTTATAATTAAAATTTTGTTTCTTATTTTATTTTATTGTATACTTATTTATTTACTGCCAGTTAAAATTTGAATGTTTAAGACTATATATATGTATGTATGTATAAATAAATAAATAATTAAACACCCATCAACTCTCCATATCTCTTTCTAGATTTAAATTAAATATTAAGTTTTTTTTTCTTTCATTTTTAATTCTATAGAATTGAATTTTGTTATATTTATATATTTTAATATTTAAATGGATAATTTGAGATTTATCTTCTAAAATATCGTAATTAATTAATTATTTTTCATAATAATTTTGATTGTTTTATTTGCAATTTATTATTATCGATGGTATGAAAAATCTAAGGTTATTAATGTGTAATCTTAAATAGCATGTGGTATGTGGTGACATACAAGAGCATCATGTTTAAGTAATAACTTAAATGGTCTACGTGGATAAGGTCGGGTGCCTTATCTTGAAAACACTATTGATATCGTCTATTTTGTAATTATTACTGATGATGTGATCTAAATCATTCATGTGGAAACATGTGAGTAGAACTATCCTATAGAGTAGACCACGGACTATTTAATCTCTTTTTATAAGTCAATTAATTGAGAAGATTAATATTTTAACTGAGTTATGAACTTTAGCCTCGGAAGGCTTGTCCTTTGATTTGCATGGGTGATAATGACTTTTGTAGCCGATTCAATATATCTACCATTTTTGGGACTTGATCAAATAGGGAGGTGAGAATATAATATTACGAGATGTAATTTGTTACTTTTCATATAAAGAAAGTAGATGAGTTGTTCTCTTCAATGTTGATGTGGAGACTTGAAAATGGGGCCCACCCTCTCATGATCTGACTTGATTTATAATTGGATCATAAACAAATTGTTCATTAGAAGATTAGTGGTACTTTAGCAAAAATAAATTTTTAATCCATCTGTAATTACGAACAACTACGAAGTATCGACTTGGTTGTAATGATTCTAGACACAACTTGTCTTACCATACATACGACGGTGACTTATAATTAATGATTTAAAATTGATTAATTAAGTTAATTAATTTTGTATTATTGGAGTTTAAAATTAATATTTAATATTTTAAATATAAAATGGAGAGAAAATATTTAATTTGTTTTATTTGAAGATTTTTTAAAAATTTATTTATTGATATTATTAAAAAATTTAAAGTTTGTAATTTTGAAAAAATATATTTTTATTAATTTAGTGTATTTTTCTTATGACAAAGTTAAGAGATATTTATAAGGATAGACCAATTTGCTATCGTGAGCGTCAAACGTTAACGGCGGACTTTAGCAAAATGATAAAGCCAATCTAAGAAGAAGATGGGGGAAACTTTGACAGGATTTCCTTGCGCGATTCCAGATTAGGGTTTCATTCTCTCTCCTCTGTGCGTTTTCTTCCTCTGTTCTTCTGCACTTGTTCCGTAATTGGGGCATCGATCTTTGAGCTCTATCTTCTCTTGATTACTTTTCAAATTCATCTCGTACGTGCTTCCGTTCGATTTTTCTTGATGTTGTCTGCATTCAGTTTCATGATTTGAATGATTTGCTAGAGGAAGTCGCTGAAGAAGGTAGAGATGGATGAAGGCGAGGGAGGGTTTGGAGAGGGTGTGGATCAGATTGATCAGTTTCATCGGAATGAGGCTATTTCTGCTGTTGCTGATGATGGTTTCTTGGGCGAAGATGAGGATGAATACGAGGACCTGTACAACGATGTTAACGTTGGGGAGGGGTTTCTTCAGTCGTTGAGGAAGAACGAAGATTTGGGATTTAAGAACGTGGAGGAGCCCAAGATGGAGCCTCCTGCAGCTGTAGCACCCAGTTCTGGTGCTTCGATTCCTGGGGTTGGTGGAGGTGCGATGGAAGTTTCTGGCGTAGGAGATGGCGGGCCCAGTGTTTCGGTGAGACCAACCGAGGGATACAATCAGATTCCAGATTTAAGAACGAACGAGATGGCTATCAGAGGTGGGGCTGGATCGGGGCCTCCTATTGGCGGTGGAGGTGGGATTAGGGTTGAATTAGGGCAAGGGAGTAAAACCAACGAGTTGGAGGAGCGAAGTAGTAATAACGCAGCTGCGCACCAGGCTCCGCAACAGCAACAGCAACAGCAGCAGCAACAGCAACAGCAACAGCACCACCCCCAACCACCGCATGGTGGGCTTTTAGGAAACCCTGGAAACGTAGAAAATGAAGGCTTGTTAAGGCAAGGTGGTGGAGTAAATGTAAATGGGGCTGGTGGTAATGGGTTGGGTAATATGGGGAATGCAGGGGGAGGTGGTGGTGGAACGATTTTGTTTGTTGGTGATTTACATTGGTGGACTACGGATGCTGAGCTTGAGGTGGAACTCTGCAAGTATGGTCCGTTGAAGGAGGTTAAGTTCTTCGATGAGAAAGCTAGTGGGAAATCAAAAGGCTACTGCCAGGTTGAGTTTTATGACTCATCTGCTGCCACGGCTTGCAAGGAGGGAATGAATGGCCATATTTTTAATGGACGTCCATGTGTTGTTGCATTTGCATCACCATTTAGTGTTAAGAGGATGGGAGAAGCCCAAGTAAATAGGAACCAGCAGATAGCTCAGGCCACTAATCCTCAAGCAAGAAGAGGTTCTAATGAAGCTGCCGGTAAAATTGGTGGAAGTAACATTGCAACGGGTGGCAATTATCAAGGTGTTGATAACAACAGAGGTTCTGGGCGAGGTAATTGGGGAAGAGGTAATGCACATGGAATGGGAGGTAGAGGACCAGCTGGTCTAATGAGGGGCAGGGGAGGTGGGATGGGTGGAAGAGGTATAATGGGGAATGGTGGAACTGGATTTGGCCAAGGAATTGGTGGCACCCCTCCTCTTTTGCATCCTCAGTCAATGATGGGTCAAGGTTTTGATCCAACTTTTGGTGCACCCATGGGAAGAATGGGCGCATATGGAGGTTTTCCTGGAGCTCCAGCTCCCCCTTTTTCTGGAATTTTATCATCCTTTCCCCCTGTTGGGGGTGTTGGCCTTCCTGGAGTAGCTCCTCATGTGAATCCAGCATTTTTTGGAAGAGGTATGCCTATGAATGGAATGGGGATGATGCCATCATCAGGTGTTGATGGGCATAATATGGGAATGTGGACTGATCCTAGTATGGGGGGATGGGGCAGTGAAGAGCATGGTGGAGGGAGAGCTGGTGAGTCAAGTTATGGAGAAGAAGCTGGGTCTGACCAGCAGTATGGCGAAGGCAGTCATGAAAGAGGGGCGTGGGCAAACTCTGCAAAGGAGAAGGATAGAGGTTCTGAAAGGGACTGGTCACAGTCCTCTGATAGAAGGTATAGAGATGATAGAGATGGTGGATATGATAGAGAGACATCCAAAGAAAAAGATCCAGGTCCTGACCATGATTGGCCAGATAGAAGGCCACGTGATGATAGAGATATAGGGCGAGAAAGGGATAAGGTTAGGGATCGGGATAGGGAACGATCCCGAGATCATGAGCGTGGCCATCATGACAGGGATCGTGACCGTGATAGGTACAAGGAAGATAGGGACAGATATTCTGATCATCAGAGGTATAGGGACCGTGAACCAGAGCATGAGGAGGAGTGGGATAGGGGACGGTCGTCAAGGACTCATAGCAAGTCGCGCTTATCTCAAGAAGAAGAAAATCGTTCTAGATCAAAGGATGCTGATTATGGGAAGAGGCGGAGGCTTACCTCTGAGTAGTTGAATCATTCACCATACATGCTTCAAACTATAGAGTATGGATTTTCATGTTCATTTGTGTTCTCTCTTGATGTTCTGGTCTCTTTGGTTCACCATTGCCCTTTTGCCTATGCTGTTTGTTGTCTGAACTCTGGCGTATCACTTCTACCTATAGGAGGATGATCTGATTTGTTGCAGGAAAAAGGTACGTTCTTACAATTCTTTTCTTTTTCCCAATTTTTAAAATTAAATTCTGGTGGATTTGTAGGCTTCATTTTATACACTAGTGATGTTCTAAGGTCTTTAAAATATGGACATGCTAATTAATGAACTTGTTCAAAACTGATTCTCTTTAGAAATATATGTTTGCTCTATCCATGCTCTGATGAAATTTCTTCTTTCCAATTAAAAAAATGTTGCAGCAGTGGTAGATTTTTGGTTCTTAGGACTAGTATCATTGTTGATATTTGGTTCTTAGGACTAATATCATTGTTGATTTTATTGCCGTAGTTGTATCCTCTATTGTTGTTTAGCACTATTTACTGGCCTCATTTTTTCACTAGTTTTACGTTCCCATTTGATAATTATAAAGGTACGCATTTGTTGATGATATGCTAGATTAAAATAACACAAGACGTGGACTAGTTGACATCTACATTCTTTAAAATAATTAAACAGATTAGAACACAGACATGGTTTGGACTCTTCTGTTAGGAGTTATTAATTATATTTGAATTTTTCATACATATCAATGATACTTGATTTCAAAGATTATGTCAAAGATATGATCAAATATGGCCATGCCTTTTGAAGTTGGAAAAAGTTAAAAGGTTAATAGAGTTTTGTTGTTATCCTTGTTTCTAATTTTAGTTGCTCTAATTCTAATAAAATCTAATCCGTCCTTACTGTTGAGTTGGGAATAAATTTTAAGATTAAAGGAAATTTTAATGGCCAAGATGAGGGGTTCCAACAGTTTAATTGAAGGAAGTATTATAGTATACTCAAGTTGAAACCAAAAAGAGGCATGAGGTTTCCAAATACTTCCATTACCAAGGCGGGCATGAGGTTTCCAAGTACTTCCATTCTCAAGGCTCCCAACAATCTGGTAAGAGGGAAAATCAGGTCCACATCTACAAGAAGGAAAATAGAGGATCATGACATCTTCTTTTGCCTTTCTGATATCTATGAGGTGAGCTATAGTAGTGATGATAGTCTTTGATTATGATTAGTTTGGAAAGAAAAGAGGAAAGAGGCTGTAGAAGTGATTGTTTGTCTGGATGGGACTGGGTTACCTTATTCAATCCTTGTAGTTTGGAATAAGTCTACTTCTGCCACAAAATACTTTGTTTTCTGTTTCTGATTGTTTGGCAAATGAGGTTGTTGAAGTTTCTAAAGATATGGAAGATTTGAAGAAGGTTAAGGAAGCTGTATTGGAAGATGGTACGAAGTTTGCAATCAGTTTAGTTCCAAATCGAGGCAAAGGGGATGTTAAAAAGACAGCTTGAAAGGGCTAGAATGAAAAAAACTTGAGCGGCAAGATGGAAGGTGTGTGGAAAAAGAATGGAAAAGAAGTGTGTTTTTGGAGGATCAAGCTTTCTTTCAAGAGTTGGGTTGGAGCTGTTTTGGCAGCCTGGTTCAATCTGGGGTCTGCTTTCATCTCGAAGTCTTGGTTAGAATACTAAAGATTGGGTTTTCATTTGGTTGGTGTTTTTTTATTGTGTTTTTTTAAGTTTCCCTTTTCAGTTTAGTAATAGTTGTTTAATGATCTGTTCTGCGACTTACGGGGCGGTGTTTTTCATTGTAACTTTCTTGGGGTTTTGGCTGTTTTTTGTATCCTGTATTGGAGTTTGTACTTTTTCATTTCATCAATGAGAAGTATAGTTCCTTTGTAAAGAAGATTGTTGATGTCAGGCAATATTATATGAGTTAGATCGTTTTTGTGACAGGATTTTATGGTAGGGATTGAATCTAACACTTAATTTTGCATCTTCTGAAAGGGAAACCTAACATTAGTCATGTGTATGTCCATGTTTTTTTTGAACAAGAAACAAGAACTTTTCATTGACTATTGAAAAGTTTCCAATGATTCTTTTAGGAGTAGAATCTACTAAACCCCAAAACCAAGACTAAAATATTCTCAAAAGCAAGTAATTGCAAAAAACCTCGAGAGAGAGATGGAGAGCACTCCAAAAAGCCACAAGGGTCTTTATCAAGCCAAGTTTTCCTCCCAAATATGCTCATTCTCTCCCTCTAAAAGCCTCTGATTTCTGACAAAACAAATGCCCAAGCCACGGATTTACAATGGAGACCTATACAACTCTTGCTTTTCCTTCAAGATTGTGACCACAAGGAAGAATAAAGGTGAAAAAGCTTCCCATAAGAAACACATGAAAGATCTGAAAAAGCTTCTCATAAGCACCTGCCATTAGAACAATCTAAGAACAAATGATGCTCCCTAGCGTTAAGACATAAAGAATAGTGACCTGGACCCAAGGACTACCCCTGGCTGCTTTCTTTGGACCTTATTCACTGTGTTTAAACTTTCAAAAAATACCAATTAGTCTTAAATGTTTACCTTGCTTGGAAAAATGTTTTCGACAAGGTTGAAACAAAAGATTTTGGCAAGGAAGATGATGCAATAAGCTTTTTAAACATTGATCTAACTGAAAAAGATTCTGATTATCCAAAATTCACCTTCTCCTATCTTCCTCTCTAGAGACAGAGGTTCATTCTAAAATCATTCCAAAATACCACAATAGTCGCTTACTTCCTTGTCCCTTAAACTTCTTCCATGGCGATTCTTCAAGAACATGAATCCTCATCCCAAGCGTCTTTTGACTAAAAAATGCTGGGAAAACGAAGAGCCAAGTACAGGTTTTGAATAGAAGTTTTCTAACCATTGCCTATACCCTGATCATGGAGAACTTACTAATTTTCTTTTTTTAAACCACAACATATTCCATCAGGGCTTCTACAATTTTCAGATGTCTTCATTGTTATACATCACTTAGAATAATCACTTCGAAAAGTGTTTATATTTCAACTATTCTCTTATGATGTCGATTAACTTTTTAAATAAAAAGGAGCAAATAATCCACTGCTTTACTTCATGTCTTCAAAAATTGTCATACATATGCTCATATGTGTAGACATTTGTTAAACGCATTTCATATGTATCTGGCACATGTCAAAGGCATTTGATGTGTATAATATGTTTCTTGTTATAAGAAGTGTGTTTCTGAATCTCTATACTTTCTTACTTTTATCTGTTCCGGTGCTGAAATTTTACTTGATTTAAATAGAACATTTTGAGTTATTCTATATTTAGATGTTTGATGTCAAACTGGACTCATCTGTTCTCAGTTTCCAGTAACTACCTGCGTAAATTTTGTTTGCTTTATGTTGACATAGTAATTACCAATAGGAGAGCATACTGCATACTGTTATCTTTGTTTCTGATTGGAAGTACCTCTCGTTTTCTGCTGTTTGTAGTTTAAAGAACATTTGATACCGAGGATTTCATTCAGTGGACACGACCGTTGGTTCGGGGACAACAGGGACTTCTAAACTCTCATATGCGGAGATAGAACCCATGCGTGACAATCCCTACTTGCTCTATTAATTTGATAAGGAAACTCTTGGTTTAAACTTCTCACGTTTCTTTTGAATGATGATGTTTCTTGACTTCTTGGCACTTATTGACAATGATATTCTTGTTGTAATGGCTAAATATTGCTAGCGTCCAGACATGTCTAAATGTTTTCAGACATGTAATGGGTTACTACTATGTTGTTAGAGTATGTTAGCCTGGAGGATGTTGTGATGTGCGTTATTCTGTTTTTGAGCTCTTGTATCCTATCCTATATTCACACCACTTTTCCTTTTTTGATACCACACCTTAGTCATTCTATTGTGAAGATGTAGAGCTAATCATTCTTTTAGGGCTGTTGCTTTAACCTTCAGAGGCTGTATCTACTCATACTTGTATTGTATGTACCTGTTTCGAATTTGATTAGATGTAGTTCCAGAGGTTGTATGTACTCATATACTTGTATGTAACCTGTTACCGATTGATTAGATGTAGTTTCAGAGGCTGTAAATACACAAATACTTATATGAAACTGTTATGAATTTGAGTAGAGAAGTAGCCATGGATTTGAGTTCATGGAGAGCTGTTTTATAGCTCGTTCATTTTTGGTTATCTTTCCAGTCCATGACAGGTTTTTTGTTCCATTCTTGATGGAGTTGTTCATCCCACTACCAACTTGTTTATGATTCTCTTCAATTTTTGAGTTCGGATAGTTCTTGAGTTTTCGTGCATCTTTTTCTTTCATATTCATATTTGTCGGTATTCAACCCTTTTATAAACAAGTCTACCACTTGATTTTTTCTTTCAGAACTTTCTCTCTAATAAAATGGTAGTGGAGCTAGTGTAGCTCGACATGTTTTGTTTAGAATGAATGCAAACCGTAGATTGGTTGTTGCAATGAAGTGATACTGTATAATTAGCTTTCTGGTGCAAATCCTCTACAAAGAGTTTAAGTCAGGTGCTTTATTGGTTGTCTTTTGATGCACTAATGAATTATTTTCAATCGAGTTTGAACATGTACCTTGTGATTGATCTTTTGTATCGTGGTCTTCTGCATAATTAATATTACAATATCTAATTAGCTTGTAGTTTTTGCTTCTTTTGTACGAAAGATTGTAGTGTTTGTACTTATGATATATCTTAGAGTCCGTTGAGCTACATTCTCAAATCCATTTTCTTGGTTCATGTAGATCTCCCGGTCCTCCAACTCTCTATGTAAGAAAATATTCTTCACATCCATTTTAATTTTTATTCGACACTTGCTAACGAAACCCATATGGTAGAGATCTTTGCTAATGGACTAAACATTTCGTTGTAGTTTAGTCCATATTAACTCTCCAGGTAAGAAAACATTTTTCACATCCATCATTGATCGTTGCCTATGGACTAAACATCTTATCGTAGTCTAGTCGGTGAGAGAATCCTTGTGCTACAATTCAAGTCTTGTAGATCTCGATTGTTCCATCTGGGAGACGGGAGACGCTTTATTTTGTAACCCACTTGCGAGAGATGAGTTTGACATCTAATTTTGGAACTAGTTCCCAGGTTTGATTTTGCTCCAAGACTATTCGATCGCCTTTTGTCAAGCTGAGTTTTGTGATGCTTCACCATACGTTTTTAGCTTTTAATTCCGTCTTCTATTATATATGTGTTGAAATACTTAGGATTTGACTTCCAAATTTTTTTCTAACTGTCTCAGTTGTTGATGTGTTATTTCATTTTCACTAGGTCCGGTTGGTTGTCCATAGGAAAATATCCCGGTCATGATAATGATTCTAAAAGGCTAGGTGATGAAAGAGATATAGGTAGAGAGAGAGAGAGAGAGAGAGAGAGATAAGGATCATGATCGCAATATGGAACGTTGTTGAGATTACGAGCGTGGACATAATCGTGATTGTGAACGCAATAGGCACAAGGAAGATCGAGACAAATATACAAATCATCATAGATTGTATAGGAACCGTGAATTAGAGCATGAAGATGAGTGGAAAAGAGGGCAGTCTTCTATTTTCTGATTCCGAATTACACATCATAATTTTATACAAGAAATTTTTTAAAAGCGAAGCGTTTAGTTAGAAAAAAAAACTTGGACATTCGTGTTTTGAACGAACATTCAAGTATGTATATGAAGAATCAAATTTTCATTAAAAAAAAAAATAACGAACGAATACAAAGATATAAAATTGAAAGTAACAAGGAAAGAATACAAAGGCCGATAAAGAAAGTCCAAAGAAGATGATTCCAATCAAGTAAAAATAGACCAAACTTTGGTGTCAAACGCTCAAAAAGTAACATAGAACCTAACAAGGGACAAGACATCACACGGACTCATCTCCATTCCTCTAAAGGTTCGTTCATTTCTTTCTACAAATCCAATAACACACAAACCCTATTTTACCACGACACCCTTCGAGACAGTAGATGAAAAGGAATGTTCTTGTAATCTCTATGTCGGGAAGCTTGAAAGCCAAACACGTGGGAAAAAAACAACTCCAAAGGATATGATTACGATCTTTCTCTGTTCGTCAACAAAGAACGGAACACAATGACCTTAACGAAGAGGAAAACTTACTCGAAACTCGATCTAGATGGCCTACCAAACAACAAAGAATTTGAGTTTTTTTAGAATATTCACCTTACATATAATTGAGAAAACAAACTCGCTAGAGGGCAAAAGGACGTTGAACAAGCAAGACAGAAGGAACGATGGAAAACCCCTAATAGGGTTAGGACTCGAAAGACAACTATTCGTTCTCGATATCCAATCTCAAATTCCCTTATTAACGATAAGTGAGCCATGACATCAGTTATTCTATCAAATAACGAACAATAAAAATTGTTCATGTTGTCAAATCCCTTCAAAATAACTATTAGTTCTATTCAAACTCGTAGAAATAGTGAAGCTAGTTCGAATCTCGGTATTGTTCTTCAAATAAGAAAAATATCATAAAAAAGATGACATCATCGAGACACTACAAACGAAAACTTGAATGTTCGTAATTTGAGCATCCAACAGTGTCAAAACATTGTCCAATATTAAACACGACGTTAACTAAAAATTTGTAGTGTTGAGACGTCCAAAGTGGCATCAGGATCTGCTCGTGCATGTCGAATGGTTTGAAAGGTTAGATACGAGCGTTGAGACGCTTTAATGTGTCAAGATGTTGTCTCTCTAAGAATTTTGAATGAATTGCTTTCTCTTTTAATTTAGCTTCCCACTCTTTTAAAACATTCTAGTTTACTCCAAATGCTCGATCCCTATAAAATAGACAAATAAGAACGTAAAAGTATAAAAGCTAGCATCAAGATGCTAACAAATAACATATCTACTATTATAAACTAAGTATAAAGAACGAGATATCCCATAAACAACAAATACATCAAACACAATCATATCCCATTTGTCGGGCAAAAATACATTTTCTTATGTTTCTGATTATTCAAAATTCACCAACTTCCTCTAAAGACGGCTACTGACTTAATTGGTCACTTTTCAATCGACAACCACCCTTTTTCCTTCTCACAATGGTTCCGAACTTGCAAAAGAATTTAAGTGTTAATGGAACTTAGAAGTGCTTTACGATTAGGGTCAGTGTGGGAACTTCCTTCGGTTCTGGACAGTGAGTTCTCAAGAATTTTTTCACCACTCTTTAGAAAAAAGTAAATAGAAATTTCACTCAAAACCAATGGATTGAGCAGTCAATTTTCCACGGAAAAAAGTTAAACATTATAAAAAGGAAAAAAAAAAAAACAAAAATAGTAGCAAGAAATTGTCTAATTTATTTATTTATTTATTTTAAAAAAGCAAATAGAAAAAAAAAAAAGGAGAAAAAAAAAAGGACTACAATGAAAAAAGAAAAAGAAAAAGAGAAAGAGAAGGACCCAAGGCCAGAGGATAGAAAGCTGAAATAATGGTTGGTAAAAATAATTTTACTATTATTTAATTATTTTATCTCTTTAAATTAAAGCTACCGTATTTATAAATAAATAATTAAAAATATAATATTAATAAATTATAAAAAAAAAGGGAAAATTGTCATTATCCACCATTTTTTTTAATATATAATTATATGGAATTACACTTCTTTAATGGAGAAATTATTAAAAAAAAAAAAATTGAAATAACAGGACAGATAGTCGTATACACATTTCGAAAACGGTTATTAGAGAGCTGTTACATTGTAATTGTGAGATACCACACACATCCGTTAGAGAGAGAAACGAAACATTCCTTATAAGTGTCAAAACTTCTCCGTAACAGACGCATTCTAAAACTGTGAGACTGACGACGATATATAAAAGATAGAGCGAAACAGTATTTGGTGGCCTTTGGCTGATGTCTAAAGGAATGTATGGTGAGATCCCACATCAGTGACCTTGGACTGGTGTCCAAAGGTCGAATTGTGAGATCTCACATCAGTTGGAGATAGGAGCGAAATATTCTTTATAAGGTTGTGGAAACCTCGCCTTAACATACGTTTTAAAACTGGGAGACTGATGGTGATATTGTAGACAGGAACAAAACATTCCTTACAAAGACGTGAAAATCTTCTTTAACAGACGTGTTTTAAAACGGTAAAAGTGATAGTGTAGGTAACAGACTAAAAATAATAAACAGACATAATAATGAAGTTTAGGGAAATAGTGTATAGTTTAACCAAAGTTTTTATGAGACGACAAGGGATCATTGTAATCCAGCCAATTGAAATCACAAAAGTGTGATTTCCTGCACAGATTGAGAAGAAAAATCAAAGGAAGAGGTAATCAACACATGTTCTTACATCAAACTTTTTTGAAGTTTTCAAAACAGTTACAAATTCTCTAACAGAGTATCATCACAATCAAATTAAGAACAGAACCAGTTTAAGAAACGAATGAACAATTTCAAATTACAGATTATGGATTGAGCTTCTCAGATTTTGTACCTGATTTTCATCCTTCAGTTGCAAACGGTGGAAACTCGATTGAAGCCTCTGGAAATGTCGATCTCGATTAAGTTGTCTTCCTCGTTGATCTCTTCCAAAAGCTCCACGAATCCGTTCTGTTTCAGGACAGAATCCGGTAACAAATCAGGCAAACACGTCTCGAGATTTCGAACTAATTCTCTGTTCGAATCCGTTCGAATCGCGTCCGAGTATGGAAGAAGAGGAATTTCGATCAAGCTATCGTCATCTTCGGAACTCGAATCGTCAGAGAACGGAAGATTCAGAGCCAGTTCGTCCAAACACATCCAGAGATCGGACTCGAAATCTCCGCCACTTTCAAATCCGCCATTGCTGCTACTATCATCATCAGAAGAAAGCTCTTCTCCGATTTGCGCGGCGGATAGTTCTTCCACTGTTCTTTGAGGCTTTTCGTCGAACAGGTGGCCGGCGGTGGAGATGAGAAGTGGATTTCGGTCCGAGATTTGACTGGAATCGGATTTTTTGTTTGCGAGGAAGAAAAACGAAGGGATTAGAAGAAGAAGAAGAAGAGTAAGGAAGGAAGGTGAGAATCGGAGACTGAGAAAGCAAATTGAAGCTAGAAGAGTTGAAACAACGACAACATTGAGGCGTGATTGTTTGGAAGAAGACGACGACGACGACGACGACGACGACGACGACGACGACGACGACGACGGCGGCGGCGGCGGCGATGATGATGAGCAGAGTGAAGCGCAGTGGTCTGTGAACTTTTCCATTATGGGAGGAAGAGAGAAGGGTGAAGGAGTTGGAAAGTGAAATAAAACCCATGTGGTCTTTGTAAGCCTTTCGCTTTTCCACCATTTTTGACAACAAAACTATGATAAAAGTTATGGGAGTGTTTGGTTTAAGGTTTAGCTTTCGAGAATCTCTCGAGTGGACGATCGAACCATAATTTACGGGACGGTAATTGACACTTTTACTTACTAAACATTACTCTAGTTCACCCGAGCGAATGAACGTGTTTCTTTTAATTGCAACTGTTTATTTTGTTCTATCTTTCAAGTTCGAAAATTTACTAGAATCAAGATTCAAACTGGTATCTTTTTGGTCGAGATCATGTTACTTTAACCAATTGAATTATGCCCACGTTCGTGTTTCAGCTATATGCTTGAATTTTGGATCATGTCGATATTCAGTTTTTGTTATTAATGTCGTAAGCTGAAAGTTCTGGTACGTGGTTCAATATTCAGCCATATAATCATAAATTCAGTGGCTTTGAGCATATATTCAACTATGTAATCGTAGCTCTAGTGCCTAACCTAAACATAGTTCAACTGGTCGATTGTAGCTACTACGTCAGATGAACTCGAAATCTCGATTCTGCCTGAACCAACCACTTTCGACATTCTAAACGCTCTGTTGGCTCAAAAAGAAAGCTTGAACCGAGTCATCAATGAGTCAGCTCCTTCTACTGCACCTCAAGTACCTCTGGTCCAGTTCTTTGATGTTTGTGACCAATATGTTTCAGACTCTCCCGACTCAAGACAACCAGGCCACAATCAGGGGAGCAACTAGCCAAGTTAGAGGAAGAGTTACAAAAAGTAAAGGGTCTAGAGACCATGGGCTCAACCTTCCGGGATTGACCATCTTTTCAGAGTCAAAATTAGTGTTTTAATGTACGGTCTGCACGCAATCCATAGTACTACAATTTTTCTCATCCGGTTTAACCCTATCAAAAAAAATAAAAGAACCTAATTATTTCACGATCATATCATCACTTTTGAGTATCAATTATCAAAAATATAAATTATCGTTAAATTACTAATATTATCATTTTTCACGTCAACCTAATCATAATTATCGAGGTAAAGCATTGTACCCTCGATCAAAAGCTTAGAAATTCGAATTCATTTTTTTTAAAAGGTAGAAATTAAAATGAAATTTTAATTTGAATATTATAATTATTATTATTAAAAAAAAAAAAAAAAAAAAAAAAAAAAAAAAAAAAAAAAAAAAAAAAAAAA